>NW_027094385.1:0-108968 GCF_029207755.1 Chamaea fasciata
GGTGCCCTGGAGGTCCCCTAGGTGTCCCTGGGGGTGCCCTCGCTGTCCCTGGGGTGCCCTGGCTGTCCCCCTAGGTGTCCCTGGGGGTCCCCTTGCTGTCCCTGGGGGTGCCCAGGGTGTCCCTTAGGTGTCCCTGGGGGTGCCCTTGCTGTCCCCTAGCTGTCCCTGGGGGTACCCTGGCTGTCCCTGGGGTGCTCTGGATGTCCCCTTGGTGTCCCTGGGGGTGCCCTGGCTGTCCCCTTGGTGTCCCTAGGGTGCCCTGTCTGTGCCCTTGGTGTCCCTGGGGGTGCCCTGGCTGTCCCTAGGGTGCCCTGCCTGTCCCCTAGGTGTCCCTGGGGGTGCCCTGGCTGTCCCCAGGGTGCCCTGGCTGTGCCCTCCGTGTCTCTGGGGGTGCCCTGGCTGTCCCTAGGGTGCCCTGGCTGTGCCCTTGGTGTCCCTGGGGGTGCCCTGGCTGTCCCTAGGGTGCCCTGCCTGTCCCCTAGGTGTCCTTGGGGGTGCCCTGGCTGTCCCTAGGGTGCCCTGGCTGTCCCCTAGGTGTCCCTGGGGGTGCCCTGAGTGTGCCTGGGGTGCCCTGGCTGTCCTGTAGGTGTCCCTGGGGGTGCCCTGGGTGTCCCTGGGGATGCCCTGGCTGTCCCCTAGGTGTCCCTGGAGTGCCCTTGGTGTCCCTGGGGGTGCCCTGGGTGTCCCTGGGGGGGCCCTGGCTGTCCCCTAGGTGTCCCTGGGGGTGCCCCGGGTGTCCCTGGGGGGGCCCTGGCTGTCCCCTAGGTGTCCCTGGGGTTCCCTGGCTGTCCCCTAGGTGTCCCTGGGGGTGCCCTGGGTGTCCCTGGGGGGGCCCTGGCTGTCCCCTAGGTGTCCCTGGGGGTGCATTAGGTGTCCATGGGGGTGCCCAGGGTGTCCCTGGGGTGCCCTGGCTGTCCCCTAGCTGTCCCTGGGGGTACCCTGGCTGTCCCTGGGGTGCTCTGGATGTCCCCTTGGTGTCCCCTGGGGATGCCCTGGCTGTCCCCTTGGTGTCCCTAGGGTGCCCTGTCTGTGCCCTTGGTGTCCCTGGGGGTGCCCTGGCTGTCCCTAGGGTGCCCTACCTGTCCCCTAGGTGTCTCTGGGGGTGCCCTGGCTGTCCCTAGGGTGCCCTGGCTGTGCCCTCAGTGTCTCTGGGGGTGCCCTGCCTGTCCCCTAGGTGTCCTTGGGGGTGCCCTGGCTGTCCCTAGGGTGCCCTGGCTGTGCCCTCTGTGTCCCTGGGGGCGCCCTGGCTGTCCTTAGGGTGCCCTGGCTGTCCCCTAGGTGTCCCTGGGGGTGCCCTGGGTGTCCCTGGGGTGCCCTGGCTTTCCCCTAGGTGTCCCTGGGGGTGCCCTGGGTGTCCCTGGAGTGCCCTGGCTGTCCCCTAAATGTCCCTGGGGGTGCCCTGGCTGTCCCCTAGGTGTCCCTGGGAGTGCCCTGCCTGTCCCCTAGGTGTCCCTGGGGGTGCCCTGGCTGTCCCCTAGGTGTCCCTGGGGGTGCCCTTGCTGTCCCTCGGGTTCCCTGGCTGTCCCCTAGGTGTCCCTGGGGGTGCCCAGGCTGTCCCTCGGGTTCCCTGGCTGTCCCCTAGGTGTCCCTGGGGGGGGCCCTGAGTGTCCCTGGGCTGCTCTGGCTGTCCCATAGGTGTCCCTGGGGGGGCCCTGGCAGTCCCCGAGGTGTCCCTGGGGGTGCCCTGGGTGTCCCTGGGGATGCCCTGGCTGTCCCCTAGGTGTCCCTGGGGGTGCCCTGGGTGTCCCTGGGGTTTCCTGGAGGTCCCCTAGGTGTCCATGGGGGTGCCCTCGCTGTCCCTGGGGTGCCCTGGCTTTCCCCTAGGCGGCCCTGGGGGTGCCCTGGGTGTCCCTGGGGTGCCCTGGCTGTCCCCTAGGTGTCCCTGGGGGTGCCCTGGGCGTCCCTGGAGTGCCCTGGCTGTCCCCTAAATGTCCCTGGGGGTGCCCTGGCGGTCCCCTAGGTGTCCCTGGGGGTGCCCTGCCTGTCCCTTAGGTGTTTCTGGGGGTGCCCTGGCTGTCCATAGGGTGCCCTGGCTGTCCCCTAGGTGTCCCTGGGGGTGCCCTGGGTGTCCCTGGGTGTGCACAGGGTGTCCCTGGGGTTCCCTTGCTGTCCCCTAGGTGTCCCTGGGGGTGCCCTGGGTGTCCCTGGGGGTGCCCTGGGTGTCCCTGGGGTGCCATGGCTGTCCCCTTGGTGTCCCTGGGGGGGCCCTGTGGGTCCCTGGGGTGCCCTGGGGGTGCCCTGGTGTCCCTGGGGGGGCCCTGGCTGTCCCCCAGGTGTCCCTGGGGGTGCCCTGCCTGTCCCCTAGGTGTCCCTGGGGGTGCCCTGGAGGTCCACTAGGTGTCCCTGGGGGTGCCCTCGCTGTCCCTGGGGTGCCCTGGCTGTCCCCTAGGTGTCCCTGGGGGTCCCCTTGCTGTCCCTGGGGGTGCCCAGGGTGTCCCTTAGGTGTCCCTGGGGGTGCCCTTGCTGTCCCCTAGCTGTCCCTGGGGGTACCCTGGCTGTCCCTGGGGTGCTCTGGATGTCCCCTTGGTGTCCCTAGGGTGCCCTGTCTGTGCCCTTGGTGTCCCTGGGGGTGCCCTGGCTGTCCCTAGGGTGCCCTGCCTGTCCCCTAGGTGTCCTTGGGGGTGCCCTGGCTGTCCCCTAGGGTGCCCTGACTGTCCCCTAGGTGTCCCTGGGGGGGCCCTGAGTGTCCCTGGGCTGCTCTGGCTGTCCCCTAGGTGTCCCTGGGGGGGCCCTGGCAGTCCCCGAGGTGTCCCTGGGCGTGCCCTGGGTGTCCCTGGGGGTGCACAGGGTGTCCCTGGGGTTCCCTGGAGGTCCCCTAGGTGTCCATGGGGGTGCCCTCGCTGTCCCTGGGGTGCCCTGGCTGTCCCCTAAACGGCCCTGGGGGTGCCCTGGGTGTCCCTGGGGTGCCCTGGCTGTCCCCTAGGTGTCCCTGGGGGTGCCCTGGGCGTCCCTGGAGTGCCCTGGCTGTCCCCTAAATGTCCCTGGGGGTGCCCTGGCGGTCCCCTAGGTGTCCCTGGGTGTGCCCTGCCTGTCCCCTAGGTGTCCCTGGGGGTGCCCTAGGTGTCCCTGGGGGTGCCCTGGCTGTCCCTAGGGTGCCCTGACTGTCCCCTAGGTGTCCCTGGGGGTGCCCTGGGTGTCCCTGGGGTGCCATGGCTGTCCCCTTGGTGTCCCTGGGGGTGCCCTGGTGTCCCTGGGGGGGCCCTGGCTGTCCCCTAGGTGTCCCTGGGGGTGCCCTGCCTGTCCCCTAGGTGTCCCTGGGGGTGCCCTGGAGGTCCACTAGGTGTCCCTGGGGATGCCCTCGCTGTCCCTGGGGTGCCCTGGCTGTCCCCTAGGTGTCCCTGGGGGTGCCCTGGGTGTCCCTGGGGGGGCCCTGGCTGTCCCCTAGGTGTCCCTGGGGGTGCATTAGGTGTCCATGGGGGTGCCCATGGTGTCCCTGGGGTGCCCTGGCTGTCCCCTAGCTGTCCCTGGGGGTACCCTGGCTGTCCCTGGGGTGCTCTGGATGTCCCCTTGGTGTCCCTGGGGGTGCCCTGGCTGTCCCCTTGGTGTCCCTAGGGTGCCCTGTCTGTGCCCTTGGTGTCCCTGGGGGTGCCCTGGCTGTCCCTAGGGTGCCCTACCTGTCCCCTAGGTGTCTCTGGGGGTGCCCTGGCTGTCCCTAGGGTGCCCTGGCTGTGCCCTCAGTGTCTCTGGGGGTGCCCTGCCTGTCCCCTAGGTGTCCCTTGGGGGTGCCCTGGCTGTCCCTAGGGTGCCCTGGCTGTGCCCTCTGTGTCCCTGGGGGCGCCCTGGCTGTCCTTAGGGTGCCCTGGCTGTCCCCTAGGTGTCCCTGGAGTGCCCTAGGTGTCCCTGGGGGTGCCCTGGGTGTCCCTGGGGTTCCCTGGAGGTCCCCTAGGTGTCCATGGGGGTGCCCTCGCTGTCCCTGGGGTGCCCTGGCTGTCCCCTAGGCGGCCCTGGGCGTGCCCAGGGTGTCCCTTAGGTGTCCCTGGGGGTGCCCTTGCTGTCCCCTAGCTGTCCCTGGGGGTACCCTGGCTTTCCCTGGGGTGCTCTGGATGTCCTCTTGGTGTCTCTGGGGGTGCCCTGGGTGTCCCCTAGGTGTCCCTAGGGTGCCCTGTCTGTGCCCTTGGTGTCCCTGTGGGTGCCCGGGGTGTCCCTGGGGGGGCCCTGGCTGTCCCCTAGGTATCCCTGGGGGGGCCCTGGCTGTCCCCTAGGTGTCCCTGGGGCTGCTCCGGGTGTCCCTGGGGTTCCCTGGCTGTCCCGTACGTGTCCCTGGGGGTGGCCTGGGTGTCCCTGGGGGGGCCCTGGCTGTCCCCTAGGTGTCCCTGGGGGTGCATTAGGTGTCCCTGGGCGTGCCCAGGGTGTCCCTGGGGTGCCCTGGCTGTCCCCTAGCTGTCCCTGGGGGTACCCTGGCTGTCCCTGGGGTGCTCTGGATGTCCCCATGGTGTCCCTGGGGGTGCCCTGGCTGTCCCCTTGGTGTCCCTAGGGTGCCCTGTCTGTGCCCTTGGTGTCCCTGGGGGTGCCCTGGCTGTCCCTAGGGTGCCCTGCCCTGCCTGGTCCGCTAGGTGTCTCTGGGGGTGCCCTGGCTGTCCCTAGGGTGCCCTGGCTGTGCCCTCTGTGTCCCTGGGGGTGCCCTGGCTGTCCTTAGGGTGCCCTGGCTGTCCCCAAGGGTGTCCCTGGGGTGCCCTGGGTGTCCCTGGGGATGCCCTGGCTGTCCCCTAGGTGTCCCTGGGGGTACCCTGGGTGTCCCTGGGGGGGCCCTGGCTGTCCCTAGGGTGCCCTGGCTGTGCCCTCACTGTCCCTGGAGTGCCCTAGGTGTCCCTGGGGGTGCCCTGGGTGTCCCTGGAGTGCCCTGGGCTGTCCCCTAAATGTCCCTGGGGGTGCCCTGGCTGTCCCCTAGGTGTCCCTGGGGGTGCCCTGCCTGTCCCCTAGGTGTCCTGGGGGTGCCCTGGCTGTCCCTCGGGTTCCCTGGCTGTCCCCTAGGTGTCCCTGGGGGTGCCCAGGCTGTCCCTCGGGTTCTCTGGCTGTCCCCTAGGTGTCCCTGGGGGGGCCCTGAGTGTCCCTGGGCTGCTCTGGCTGTCCCCTAGGTGTCCCTGGGGGGGCCCTGGCAGTCCCCGAGGTGTCTCCTGGGGGTGCCCTGGGTGTCCCTGGGGATGCCCTGGCTGTCCCCTAGGTGTCCCTGGGGGTGCCCTAGGTGTCCCTGGGGTTCCCTGGCTGTCCCCGTAGGTGTCCCTGGTCGTGCCCTGGGTGTCCCTGGGGGTGCACAGGGTGTCCCTGGGGTTCCCTGGAGGTCCCCTAGGTGTCCATGGGGGTGCCCTCGCTGTCCCTGGGGTGCCCTGGCTGTCCCCTAAACGGCCCTGGGGGTGCCCTGGGTGTCCCTGGGGTGCCCTGGCTGTCCCCTAGGTGTCCCTGGGGGTGCCCTGGGCGTCCCTGGAGTGCCCTGGCTGTCCCCTAAATGTCCCTGGGGGTGCCCTGGTGGTCCCCTAGGTGTCCCTGGGGGTGCCCTGCCTGTCCCCTAGGTGTCCCTGGGGGTGCCCTGCGTGTCCCTGGGGTGCCCTGGCTGTCCCCTAGGTGTCCCTGGGGGTGCCCTGCGTGTCCCTGGGGTGCCCTGGCTGTCCCCTAGGTGTTTCTGGGGGTGCCCTAGGTGTCCCTGGGGGTGCCCTGGCTGTCCCTAGGGTGCCCTGACTGTCCCCTAGGTGTCCCTGGGGGTGCCCTGGGTGTCCCTGGGGTGCCATGGCTGTCCCCTTGGTGTCCCTGGGGGGGCCCTGTGGGTCCCTGGGGTGCCCTGGGGGTGCCCTGGTGTCCCTGGGGGGGCCCTGGCTGTCCCCTAGGTGTCCCTGGGGGTGCCCTGCCTGTCCCCTAGGTGTCCCTGGGGGTGCCCTGGAGGTCCACTAGGTGTCCCTGGGAATGCCCTCGCTGTCCCTGGGGTGCCCTGGCTGTCCCCTAGGTGTCCCTGGGGGTCCCCTTGCTGTCCCTGGGGGTGCCCAGGGTGTCCCTTAGGTGTCCCTGGGGGTGCCCTTGCTGCCCCCTAGCTGTCCCTGGGGGTACCCTGGCTGTCCCTGGGGTGCTCTGGATGTTCCCGTGGTGTCCCTGGGGGTGCCCTGTCTGTGCCCTTGGTGTCCCTCGGGGTGCCCTGGCTGTCCCTAGGGTGCCCTACCTGTCCCCTATGTGTCTCTGGGGGTGCCCTGCCTGTCCCCTAGGTGTCCTTGGGGGTGCCCTGGCTGTCCCTAGGGTGCCCTGGCTGTGCCCTCTGTGTCCCTGGGGGCGCCCTGGCTGTCCTTAGGGTGCCCTGGCTGTCCCCTAGGTGTCCCTGGGGGTGCCCTGGGTGTCCCTGGGGATGCCCTGGCTTTCCCCTAGGTGTCCCTGGGGGTGCCCTGGGTGTCCCTGGAGTGCCCTGGCTGTCCCCTAAATGTCCCCTGTGGGGGTGCCCTGGCTGTCCCCTAGGTGTCCCTGGGGGTGCCCTGCCTGTCCCCTAGGTGTCCCTGGGGGTGCCCTGGCTGTCCCCTAGGTGTCCCTGGGGGTGCCCTGGCTGTCCCTCGGGTTCCCTGGCTGTCCCCTAGGTGTCCCTGGGGTGCCCAGGCTGTCCCTCGGGTTCCCTGGCTGTCCCCTAGGTGTCCCTGGGGGGGCCCTGAGTGTCCCTGGGCTGCTCTGGCTGTCCCATAGGTGTCCCTGGGGGGGCCCTGGCAGTCCCCGAGGTGTCCCTGGGGGTGCCCTGGGTGTCCCTGGGGATGCCCTGGCTGTCCCCTAGGTGTCCCTGAAGGTGCCCTGGGTGTCCCTGGGGTTTCCTGGAGGTCCCCTAGGTGTCCATGGGGGTGCCCTCGCTGTCCCTGGGGTGCCCTGGCTGTCCCCTAGGCGGCCCTGGGGGTGCCCTGGGTGTCCCTGGGGTGCCCTGGCTGTCCCCTAGGTGTCCCTGGGGGTGCCCTGGGCGTCCCTGGAGTGCCCTGGCTGTCCCCTAAATGTCCCTGGGGGTGCCCTGGCGGTCCCCTAGGTGTCCCTGGGGGTGCCCTGCCTGTCCCTTAGGTGTCCCTGGGGGTGCCCTGGCTGTCCATAGGGTGCCCTGGCTGTCCCCTTGGTGTCCCTGGGGGTGCCCTGGGTGGCCCTGGGGTGCCATGGCTGTCCCCTTGGTGTCCCTGGGGGGGCCCTGTGGGTCCCTGGGGTGCCCTGGGGGTGCCCTGGTGTCCTTGGGGGGGCCCTGGCTGTCCCCTAGGTGTCCCTGGGGGTGCCCTGCCTGTCCCCTAGGTGTCCCTGGGGGTGCCCTGGAGGTCCACTAGGTGTCCCTGGGGGTGCCCTCGCTGTCCCTGGGGTGCCCTGGCTGTCCCCTAGGTGTCCCTGGGGGTCCCCTTGCTGTCCCTGGGGGTGCCCAGGGTGTCCCTTAGGTGTCCCTGGGGGTGCCCTTTGCTGTCCCCTAGCTGTCCCTGGGGGTACCCTGGCTGTCCCTGGGGTGCTCTGGATGTCCCCTTGGTGTCCCTAGGGTGCCCTGTCTGTGCCCTTGGTGTCCCTGGGGGTGCCCTGGCTGTCCCTAGGGTGCCCTGCCTGTCCCCTAGGTGTCCTTGGGGTGCCCTGGCTGTCCTAGGGTGCCCTGGCTGTCCCCTCGGTGTCCCTGGGGGTGGCCTGCCTATCCCCTAGGTGTCCCTGGGGGTGCTCTGGCTGTGCTTAGGGTGCCCTGGCTGTCCCCTAGGTGTCCCTGGGGGTGCCCTGGGTGTCCCTGGGGATGCCGTGGCTATCCTCTAGATGTCCCTGGGGGTGCCCTGGAGGTCCCCTAGGTGTCCATGGGGGTGCCCTCGCTGTCCCTGGGGTGCCCTGGCTGTCCCCTAGGCGGCCCTGGGGGTGCCCTGGGTGTCCCTTGGGTGCCCTGGCTGTCCCCTAGGTGTCCCTGGGGGTGCCCTGCCTGTCCCCTAGGTGTCCCTGGGGGTGCCCTGGCTGTCCCTAGGGTGCCGTGGCTGTCCCCTAAATGTCCCTGGGGGTGCCCTGGCTGTCCCCTAGGTGTCCCTGGGGGTGCCCTGCCTGTCCCCTAGGTGTCCCTGAGGGTGCCCTGGCTGTCTCCTAGGTGTCCCTGGGGGTGCCCTGGCTGTCCCTCGGGTTCCCTGGCTGTCCCCTAGGTGTCCCTGGGGGTGCCCAGGCTGTCCCTCGGGTTCCCTGGCTGTCCCCTAGGTGTCCCTGGGGGGGCCCTGAGTGTCCCTGGGCTGCTCTGGCTGTCCCCTAGGTGTCCCTGGGGGGGCCCTGGCAGTCCCCGAGGTGTCCCTGGGGGTGCCCTGGGTGTCCCTGGGGTTCCCTGGAGGTCCCCTAGGTGTCCATGGGGGTGCCCTCGCTGTCCCTGGGGTGCCCTGGCTGTCCCCTAAACGGCCCTGGGGGTGCCCTGGGTGTCCCTGGGGTGCCCTGGCTGTCCCCTAGGTGTCCCTGGGGGTGCCCTGGGTGTCCCTGGGGTTCCCTGGCGGTCCCCTCGGTGTCCATGGGGGTGCCCTCGCTGTCCCTGGGGTGCCCTGGCTGTCCCCTAAACGGCCCTGGGGGTGCCCTGGGTGTCCCTGGGGTGCCCTGGCTGTCCCCTAGGTGTCCCTGGGGGTGCCCTGGGCGTCCCTGGAGTGCCCTGGCTGTCCCCTAAATGTCCCTGGGGGTGCCCTGGCGGTCCCCTAGGTGTCCCTGGGGGTGCCCTGCCTGTCCCCTAGGTGTCCCTGGAGGTGCCCTGCGTGTCCCTGGGGTGCCCTGGCTGTCCCCTAGGTGTTTCTGGGGGTGCCCTGGCTGTCCCTAGGGTGCCCTGACTGTCCCCTAGGTGTCCCTGGGGGTGCCCTGGGTGTCCCTGGGGTGCCATGGCTGTCCCCTTGGTGTCCCTGGGGGGGCCCTGTGGGTCCCTGGGGTGCCCTGGGGGTGCCCTGGTGTCCCTGGGGGGGCCCTGGCTGTCCCCTAGGTGTCCCTGGGGGTGCCCTGCCTGTCCCCTAGGTGTCCCTGGGGGTGCCCTGGAGGTCCACTAGGTGTCCCTGGGGATACCCTCGCTGTCCCTGGGGTGCCCTGGCTGTCCCCTAGGTGTCCCTGGGGGTCCCCTTGCTGTCCCCGGGGGTGCCCAGGGTGTCCCTTAGGTGTCCCTGGGGGTGCCCTTGCTGCCCCCTAGCTGTCCCTGGGGGTACCCTGGCTGTCCCTGGGGTGCTCTAGATGTCCCCTTGGTGTCCCTGGGGGTGCCCTGTCTGTGCCCTTGGTGTCCCTAGGGTGCCCTGTCTGTGCCCTTGGTGTCCCTGGGGGTGCCCGGGGTGTCCCTGGGGGGGCCCTGGCTGTCCCCTAGGTATCCCTTGGGGGGCCCTGGCTGTCCCCTAGGTGTCCCTGGGGGTGCTCCGGGTGTCCCTGGGGTTCTCTGGCTGTCCCGTACGTGTCCCTGGGGGTGCCCTGGGTGTCCCTGGGGGTGCCCTGGGTGTCCCTGGGGGGGCCCTTGCTGTCCCCTAGGTGTCCCTGGGGGTGCATTAGGTGTCCCTGGGGGTGCCCAGGGTGTCCCTGGGGTGCCCTGGCTGTCCCCCTAGCTGTCCCTGGGGGTACCCTGGCTGTCCCTGGGGTGCTCTGGATGTCCCCTTGGTGTCCCTGGGGGTGCCCTGGCTGTCCCCTTGGTGTCCCTAGGGTGCCCTGTCTGTGCCCTTGGTGTCCCTGGGGGTGCCCTGGCTGTCCCTAGGGTGCCCTGCCTGTCCCCTAGGTGTCTCTGGGGGTGCCCTGGCTGTCCCTAGGGTGCCCTGGCTGTGCCCTCTGTGTCCCTGGGGGTGCCCTGGCTGTCCTTAGGGTGCCCTGGCTGTCCCCAAGGTGTCCCTGGGGGTACCCTGGGTGTCCCTGGGGGGGCCCTGGCTGTCCCTAGGGTGCCCTGGCCGTGCCCTCACTGTCCCTGGAGTGCCCTAGGTGTCCCTGGGGGTGCCCTGGGTGTCCCTGGAGTGCCCTGGCTGTCCCCCTAAATGTCCCTGGGGGTGCCCTGGCTGTCCCCTAGGTGTCCCTGGGGGTGCCCTGCCTGTCCCCTAGGTGTCCCTGGGGGTGCCCTGGCTGTCCCCTAGGTGTCCCTGGGGGTGCCCTGGCTGTCCTCGGGTTCCCTGGCTGTCCCCTAGGTGTCCCTGGGGGTGCCCAGGCTGTCCCTCGGGTTCCCTGGCTGTGCCCTAGGTGTCCCTGGGGGGGCCCTGAGTGTCCCCTGGGCTGCTCTGGCTGTCCCCTAGGTGTCCCTGGGGGGGCCCTGGCAGTCCCCGAGGTGTCCCTGGGGGTGCCCTGGGTGTCCCTGGGGTTCCCTGGCTGTCCCGTAGGTGTCCCTGGGCGTGCCCTGGGTGTCCCTGGGGGTGCACAGGGTGTCCCTGGGGTTCCCTGGAGGTCCCCTAGGTGTCCATGGGGGTGCCCTCGCTGTCCCTGGGGTGCCCTGGCTGTCCCCTAAACGGCCCTGGGGGTGCCCTGGGTGTCCCTGGGGTGCCCTGGCTGTCCCCTAGGTGTCCCTGGGGGTGCCCTGGGCGTCCCTGGAGTGCCCTGGCTGTCCCCTAAATGTCCCTGGGGTGCCCTGGTGGTCCCCTAGGTGTCCCTGGGGGTGCCCTGCCTGTCCCCTAGGTGTCCCTGGGGGTGCCCTGCGTGTCCCTGGGGTGCCCTGGCTGTCCCCTAGGTGTTTCTGGGGGTGCCCTAGGTGTCCCTGGGGGTGCCCTGGCTGTCCCTAGGGTGCCCTGACTGTCCCCTAGGTGTCCCTGGGGGTGCCCTGGGTGTCCCTGGGGTGCCATGGCTGTCCCCTTGGTGTCCCTGGGGGGGCTCTGGCTGTCCCCTAGGTGTCCCTGGGGGGCCCTGGCAGTCCCCGAGGTGTCCCCTGGGGGTGCCCTGGGTGTCCCTGGGGTTCCCTGGAGGTCCCCTAGGTGTCCATGGGGGTGCCCTCGCTGTCCCTGGGGTGCCCTGGCTGTCCCCTAAACGGCCCTGGGGGTGCCCTGGGTGTCCCTGGGGTGCCCTGGCTGTCCCCTAGGTGTCCCTGGGGGTGCCCTGGGTGTCCCTGGGGTTCCCTGGCGGTCCCCTAGGTGTCCATGGGGGTGCCCTCGCTGTCCCTGGGGTGCCCTGGCTGTCCCCTAAACGGCCCTGGGGGTGCCCTGGGTGTCCCTGGGGTGCCCTGGCTGTCCCCTAGGTGTCCCTGGGGGTGCCCTGGGCGTCCCTGGAGTGCCCTGGCTGTCCCGTAAATGTCCCTGGGGGTGCCCTGGCGGTCCCCTAGGTGTCCCTGGGGGTGCCCTGCCTGTCCCCTAGGTGTCCCTGGAAGTGCCCTGCGTGTCCCTGGGGTGCCCTGGCTGTCCCCTAGGTGTTTCTGGGGGTGCCCTGGCTGTCCCTAGGGTGCCCTGACTGTCCCCTAGGTGTCCCTGGGGGTGCCCTGGGTGTCCCTGGGGTGCCATGGCTGTCCCCTTGGTGTCCCTGGGGGGGCCCTGTGGGTCCCTGGGGTGCCCTGGGGGTGCCCTGGTGTCCCTGGGGGGGCCCTGGCTGTCCCCTAGGTGTCCCTGGGGGTGCCCTGCCTGTCCCCTAGGTGTCCCTGGGGGTGCCCTGGAGGTCCACTAGGTGTCCCTGGGGATACCCTCGCTGTCCCTGGGGTGCCCTGGCTGTCCCCTAGGTGTCCCTGGGGGTCCCCTTGCTGTCCCCGGGGGTGCCCAGGGTGTCCCTTAGGTGTCCCTGGGGGTGCCCTTGCTGCCCCCTAGCTGTCCCTGGGGGTACCCTGGCTGTCCCTGGGGTGCTCTAGATGTCCCCTTGGTGTCCCTGGGGGTGCCCTGTCTGTGCCCTTGGTGTCCCTAGGGTGCCCTGTCTGTGCCCTTGGTGTCCCTGGGGGTGCCCGGGGTGTCCCTGGGGGGGCCCTGGCTGTCCCCTAGGTATCCCTTGGGGGGCCCTGGCTGTCCCCTAGGTGTCCCTGGGGGTGCTCCGGGTGTCCCTGGGGTTCTCTGGCTGTCCCGTACGTGTCCCTGGGGGTGCCCTGGGTGTCCCTGGGGGTGCCCTGGGTGTCCCTGGGGGGGCCCTTGCTGTCCCCTAGGTGTCCCTGGGGGTGCATTAGGTGTCCCTGGGGGTGCCCAGGGTGTCCCTGGGGTGCCCTGGCTGTCCCCTAGCTGTCCCTGGGGGTACCCTGGCTGTCCCTGGGGTGCTCTGGATGTCCCCTTGGTGTCCCTGGGGGTGCCCTGGCTGTCCCCTTGGTGTCCCTAGGGTGCCCTGTCTGTGCCCTTGGTGTCCCTGGGGGTGCCCTGGCTGTCCCTAGGGTGCCCTGCCTGTCCCCTAGGTGTCTCTGGGGGTGCCCTGGCTGTCCCTAGGGTGCCCTGGCTGTGCCCTCTGTGTCCCCTGGGGGTGCCCTGGCTGTCCTTAGGGTGCCCTGGCTGTCCCCAAGGTGTCCCTGGGGGTGCCCTGGGTGTCCCTGCGGATGCCCTGGCTGCCCCCTAGGTGTCCCTGGGGGTACCCTGGGTGTCCCTGGGGGGGCCCTGGCTGACCCTAGGGTGCCCTGGCCGTGCCCTCACTGTCCCTGGAGTGCCCTAGGTGTCCCTGGGGGTGCCCTGGGTGTCCCTGGAGTGCCCTGGCTGTCCCCTAAATGTCCCTGGGGGTGCCCTGGCTGTCCCCTAGGTGTCCCTGGGGGTGCCCTGCCTGTCCCCTAGGTGTCCCTGGGGGTGCCCTGGCTGTCCCCTAGGTGTCCCTGGGGGTGCCCTGGCTGTCCCTCGGGTTCCCTGGCTGTCCCCTAGGTGTCCCTGGGGGTGCCCAGGCTGTCCCTCGGGTTCCCTGGCTGTGCCCTAGGTGTCCCTGGGGGGGCCCTGAGTGTCCCTGGGCTGCTCTGGCTGTCCCCTAGGTGTCCCTGGGGGGGCCCTGGCAGTCCCCGAGGTGTCCCTGGGGGTGCCCTGGGTGTCCCTGGGGTTCCCTGGCTGTCCCGTAGGTGTCCCTGGGCGTGCCCTGGGTGTCCCTGGGGGTGCACAGGGTGTCCCTGGGGTTCCCTGGAGGTCCCCTAGGTGTCCATGGGGGTGCCCTCGCTGTCCCTGGGGTGCCCTGGCTGTCCCCTAAACGGCCCTGGGGGTGCCCTGGGTGTCCCTGGGGTGCCCTGGCTGTCCCCTAGGTGTCCCTGGGGGTGCCCTGGGCGTCCCTGGAGTGCCCTGGCTGTCCCCTAAATGTCCCTGGGGGTGCCCTGGTGGTCCCCTAGGTGTCCCTGGGGGTGCCCTGCCTGTCCCCTAGGTGTCCCTGGGGGTGCCCTGCGTGTCCCTGGGGTGCCCTGGCTGTCCCCTAGGTGTTTCTGGGGGTGCCCTAGGTGTCCCTGGGGGTGCCCTGGCTGTCCCTAGGGTGCCCTGACTGTCCCCTAGGTGTCCCTGGGGGTGCCCTGGGTGTCCCTGGGGTGCCATGGCTGTCCCCTTGGTGTCCCTGGGGGGGCCCTGGCTGTCCCCTAGGTGTCCCTGGGGGTGCCCTGCCTGTCCCCTAGGTGTCCCTGGGGGTGCCCTGGAGGTCCACTAGGTGTCCCTGGGGGTACCCTGGCTGTCCCTGGGGTGCTCTGGATGTCCCCGTGGTGTCCCTGGGGGTGCCCTGTCTGTGCCCTTGGTGTCCCTGGGGGTGCCCTGGCTGTCCCTAGGGTGCCCTGCCTGTCCCCTAGGTGTCTCTGGGGGTGCCCGGGCTGTCCCTAGGGTGCCCTGGCTGTCCCCTCGGTGTCCCTGGGGGTGGCCTGCCTGTCCCCTAGGTGTCCTTGGGTGTTTCCTGGCTGTCCCTAGGGTGCCCTGGCTGTGCCCTCACTGTCCCTGGAGTGCCCTAGGTGTCCCTGGGGGTTCCCTGGGTGTCCCTGGGGTTCCCTGGAGGTCCCCTAGGTGTCCATGGGGGTGCCCTCGCTGTCCCTGGGGTGCCCTGGCTGTCCCCTAGGCGGCCCTGGGGGTGCCCTGGGTGTCCCTGGGGTGCCCTGGCTGTCCCCTAGGTGTCCCTGGGGGTGCCCTGGGTGTCCCTGGAGTGCCCTGCCTGTCCCCTAGGTGTCCCTGGGGGTGCCCTGCCTGTCCCCTAGGTGTCCCTGGGGGTGCCCTGGCTGTCCCTAGGGTGCCCTGGCTGTGCCCTCACTGTCCCTGGAGTGCCCTAGGTGTCCATGGGGGTGCCCTGGGTGTCCCTGGGGTGCCCTGGCTTTCCTCTAGGTGTCCCTGGGGGTGCCCTGGGTGTCCCTGGAGTGCCCTGGCTGTCCCCTAAATGTCCCTGGGGGTGCCCTGGCTGTCCCCTAGGTGTCCCTGGGGATGCCCTGCCTGTCCCCTAGGTGTCCCTGGGGGTGCCCTGGCTGTCTTTAGGGTGCCCTGGCTGTCCCCTAGGTGTCCCTGGGGGTGACCTGGGTGTCCCTGGGGTGCCATGGCTGTCCCCTTGGTGTCCCTGGGGGTGCCCTGCCTGTCCCCAACGTGTCCCTGGGGGTGCCCTGGCTGTCCCCAAGGTGTCCCTGGGGGTGCCCTGGCTGTACCTCGGGTTCCCTGGCTGTCCCCTAGGTGTCCCTGGGGGTGCCCTGGCTATCCCTCGGGTTCCCTGGCTGTCCCCTAGGTGTCCCTGGGGGGGCCCTGGCAGTCCCCGAGGTGTCCCTGGGGGTGCCCTGGGTGTCCCTGGGGGTGCGCAGGGTGTCACTGGGGTTCCCTGGCTGTCCCGTACGTGTCCCTGGGGGTGCCCTGGAGGTCCCCTAGGTGTCCCTGGGGGTGCCCTCGCTGTCCCTGGGGTGCCCTGGCTGTCCCCTAGGTGTCCCTAGGGGTCCCCTTGGTGTCCCTGGGGGTGCCCAGGGTGTCCCTTAGGTGTCCCTGGGGGTGCCCTTGCTGTCCCCTAGCTGTCCCTGGGGGTACCCTGGCTGTCCCTGGGGTGCTCTGGATGTCCCCTTGGTGTCCCTGGGGGTGCCCTGGCTGTCCCCTTGGTGTCCCTAGGGTGCCCTGTCTGTGCCCTTGGTGTCCCTGGGGGTGCCCTGGCTGTCCCTAGGGTGCCCTGCCTGTCCCCTAGGTGTCCCTGGCTGTCCCCTTGGTGTCCCTAGGGTGCCCTGTCTGTGCCCTTGGTGTCCCTGGGGGTGCCCTGGCTGTCCCTAGGGTGCCCTGGCTGTCCCCTAGGTGTCCCTGGGGGTGCCCTGAGTGTGTCTGGGGTGCCCTGGCTGTCCTGTAGGTGTCCCTGGGGGGGCCCTGAGTGTCCCTGGGCTGCTCTGGCTGTCCCATAGGTGTCCCTGGGGGGGCCCTGGCAGTCCCCGAGGTGTCCCTGGGGGTGCCCTGGGTGTCCCTGGGGATGCCCTGGCTGTCCCCTAGGTGTCCCTGGGGGTGCCCTGGGTGTCCCTGGGGTTTCCTGGAGGTCCCCTAGGTGTCCATGGGGGTGCCCCTCGCTGTCCCTGGGGTGCCATGTCTGTCCCCTTGGTGTCCCTGGGGGTGCCCTGCCTGTCCCCAACGTGTCCCTGGGGGTGCCCTGGCTGTCCCCCTAGGTGTCCCCTGGGGGTGCCCTGGCTGTCCCTCGGGTTCCCTGGCTGTCCCCTAGGTGTCCCTGGGGGGGGCCCTGGCAGTCCCCGAGGTGTCCCTGGGGGTGCCCTGGGTGTCCCTGGGGTGCGCAGGGTGTCCACTGGGGTTCCCTGGCTGTCCCGTACGTGTCCCTGGGGGTGCCCTGGCTGTCCCCTAGGTGTCCCTGGGGGTCCCCTTCGTGTCCCTGGGGGTGCCCAGGGTGTCCCTTAGGTGTCCCTGGGGGTGCCCTTGCTGTCCCCTAGCTGTCCCTGGGAGTACCCTGGCTGTCCCTGGGGTGCTCTGGATGTCCCCTTGGTGTCCCTGGGGGTGCCCTGGCTGTCCCCTTGGTGTCCCTAGGGTGCCCTGTCTGTGCCCTTGGTGTCCCTGGGGGTGCCCTGGCTGTCCCTAGGGTGCCCTGCCTGTCCCCTAGGTGTCCCTGGCTATCCCCTTGGTGTCCCTAGGGTGCCCTGTCTGTGCCCTTGGTGTCCCTGGGGGTGCCCTGGCTGTCCCTAGGGTGCCCTGCCTGTCCCCTAGGTGTCCCTGGCTATCCCCTTGGTGTCCCTAGGGTGCCCTGTCTGTGCCCTTGGTGTCCCTGGGGGTGCCCTGGCTGTCCCCTAGGTGTCCCTGGGGGTGCCCTGAGTGTGCCTGGCGTGCCCTGGCTGTCCTGTAGGTGTCCCTGGGGGTGCCCTGGGTGTCCCTGGGGATGCCCTGGCTGTCCCCTAGGTGTCCCTGGAGTGCCCTAGGTGTCCCTGGGGGTGCCCTGGGTGTCCCTGGGGTTCCCTGGAGGTCCCCTAGGTGTCCATGGGGGTGCCCTCGCTGTCCCTGGGGGTACCCTGGCTGTCCCTGGGGTGCTCTGGATGTCCTCTTGGTGTCTCTGGGGGTGCCCTGGGTGTCCCCTAGGTGTCCCTAGGGTGCCCTGTCTGTGCCCTTGGTGTCCCTGGGGGTGCCCTGGGTGTCCCTGGGGGGGCCCTGGCTGTCCCCTAGGTGTCCCTGGGGTTCCCTGGCTGTCCCCTAGGTGTCCCTGGGGGTGCCCTGGGTGTCCCTGGGGGGGCCCTGGCTGTCCCCTAGGTGTCCCTGGGGGTGCATTAGGTGTCCATGGGGGTGCCCAGGGTGTCCCTGGGGTGCCCTGGCTGTCCCTAGGGTGCCCTACCTGTCCCCTAGGTGTCTCTGGGGGTGCCCTGGCTGTCCCTAGGGTGCCCTGGCTGTGCCCTCAGTGTCTCTGGGGGTGCCCTGCCTGTCCCCTAGGTGTCCTTGGGGGTGCCCTGGCTGTCCCTAGGGTGCCCTGGCTGTCCCCTAGGTGTCCCTGGGGGTGCCCTGGGTGTCCCTGGGGTGCCCTGGCTTTCCCCTAGGTGTCCCTGGGGGTGCCCTGGGTGTCCCTGGAGTGCCCTGGCTGTCCCCTAAATGTCCCTGGGGGTGCCCTGGCTGTCCCCTAGGTGTCCCTGGGGGTGCCCTGCCTGTCCCCTAGGTGTCCCTGGGGGTGCCCTGGCTGTCCCTCGGGTTCCCTGGCTGTCCCCTAGGTGTCCCTGGGGGTGCCCAGGCTGTCCCTCGGGTTCCCTGGCTGTCCCCTAGGTGTCCCTGGTGGGGCCCTGAGTGTCCCTGGGCTGCTCTGGCTGTCCCATAGGTGTCCCTGGGGGGGCCCTGGCAGTCCCCGAGGTGTCCCTGGGGGTGCCCTGGGTGTCCCTGGGGATGCCCTGGCTGTCCCCTAGGTGTCCCTGGGGGTGCCCTGGGTGTCCCTGGGGTTTCCTGGAGGTCCCCTAGGTGTCCATGGGGGTGCCCTCGCTGTCCCTGGGGTGCCCTGGCTGTCCCCTTGGCGGCCCTGGGGGTGCCCTGGGTGTCCCTGCGGTGCCCTGGCTGTCCCCTAGGTGTCCCTGGGGGTGCCCTGGGCGTCCCTGGAGTGCCCTGGCTGTCCCCTAAATGTCCCTGGGGGTGCCCTGGCGGTCCCCTAGGTGTCCCTGGGGGTGCCCTGCCTGTCCCTTAGGTGTCCCTGGGGGTGCCCTGGCTGTCCATAGGGTGCCCTGGCTGTCCCCTAGGTGTCCCTGGGGGTGCCCTGGGTGTCCCTGGGGTGCCATGGCTGTCCCCTTGGTGTCCCTGGGGGGGCCCTGTGGGTCCCTGGGGTGCCCTGGGGGTGCCCTGGTGTCCCTGGGGGGGCCCTGGCTGTCCCCTAGGTGTCCCTGGAGGTGCCCTGGAGGTCCTCTAGGTGTCCCTGGGGGTGCCCTCGCTGTCCCTGGGGTGCCCTGGCTGTCCCCTAGGTGTCCCTGGGGGTCCCCTTGCTGTCCCTGGGGGTGCCCAGGGTGTCCCTTAGGTGTCCCTGGGGGTGCCCTTGCTGTCCCCTAGCTGTCCCTGGGGGTACCCTGGCTGTCCCTGGGGTGCTCTGGATGTCCCCTTGGTGTCCCTAGGGTGCCCTGTCTGTGCCCTTGGTGTCCCTGGGGGTGCCCTGGCTGTCCCTAGGGTGCCCTGCCTGTCCCCTAGGTGTCCTTGGGGGTGCCCTGGCTGTCCCTAGGGTGCCCTGGTCGTCCCCTCGGTGTCCCTGGGGGTGGCCTGCCTGTCCCCTAGGTGTCCCTGGGGGTGCTCTGGCTGTGCTTAGGGTGCCCTGGCTGTCCCCTAGGTGTCCCTGGGGGTGCCCTTGGTGTCCCTGGGGATGCTGTGGCTATCCCCTAGGTGTCCCTGGGGGTGCCCTGGAGGTCCCCTAGATGTCCATGGGGGTCCCCCCGCTGTCCCTGGGGTGCCCTGGCTGTCCCCTAGGCGGCCCTGGGGGTGCCCTGGGTGTCCCTGGGGTGCCCTGGCTGTCCCCTAGGTGTCCCTAGGGGTGCCCTGCCTGTCCCCTAGGTGTCCCTGGGGGTGCCCTGGCTGTCCCTAGGGTGCCGTGGCTGTGCCCTCACTGTCCCTGGAGTGCCCTAGGTGTCCATGGGGTTCCCTGGAGATCCCCTAGGCGGCCCTGGGGGTGCCCTGGGTGTCCCTGGGGTGCCCTGGCTTTCCTCTAGGTGTCCCTGGGGGTGCCCTGGGTGTCCCTGGAGTGCCCTGGCTGTCCCCTAAATGTCCCTGGGGGTGCCATGGCTGTCCCCTAGGTGTCCCTGGGGATGCCCTGCCTGTTCCCTAGGTGTCCCTGGGGGTGCCCTGGCTGTCTTTAGGGTGCCCTGGCTGTCCCCTAGGTGTCCCTGGAGGTGCCCTGCGTGTCCCCTAGGTGTCCCTGGGGGTGCCCTGGGTGTCCCTGGGGATGCCCTGGCTGTCCCCTAGGTGTCCCTGGGGGTGCCCTGGCTGTCCCTAGGATGCCCTGGCTGTCCCCTAGGTGTCCCTGGGGGTGCCCTGGTGTCCCTGGGGGGGCCCTGGCTGTCCCCTAGGTGTCCCTGGGGGTGCCCTGCCTGTCCCCTAGGTGTCCCTGGGGGTGCCCTGGAGGTCCACTAGGTGTCCCTGGGGGTGCCCTCGCTGTCCCTGGGGTGCCCTGGCTGTCCCCTAGGTGTCCCTGGGGGTCCCCTTGCTGTCCCTGGGGGTGCCCAGGGTGTCCCTTACGTGTCCCTGGGGGTGCCCTTGCTGTCCCCTAGCTGTCCCTGGGGGTACCCTGGCTGTCCCTGGGGTGCTCTGGATGTCCCCTTGGTGTCCCTAGGGTGCCCTGTCTGTGCCCTTGGTGTCCCTGGGGGTGCCCTGGCTGTCCCTAGGGTGCCCTGCCTGTCCCCTAGGTGTCCCTGGGGGTACCCTGGCTGTCCCCAGGGTGTCCTGGCTGTGCCCTCGGTGTCTCTGGGGGTGCCCTGGCTGTCCCTAGGGTGCCCTGCCTGTCCCCTAGGTGTCCCTGGGGGTACCCTGGCTGTCCCCAGGGTGTCCTGGCTGTCCCCTTGGTGTCCCTTGGGGTGCCCAGGGTGTCCCTTAGGTGTCCCTGGGGTGCCCTGGCTGTCCCCAAGGTGTCCCTGGGGGTGTCCTCCCTTGACCTAGGTGTCCCTGGGGGTGCCCTGGCTGTCCCCTCCGTGTCCCTGGGGGTGCCCTGGCTGTCCCTGGGGTGCCCCGGGTGACCCCAAGGTGTCCCTTGGGGTGCCCAGAGTGTCCCTGGGAGGTCCCTGGCTGTCCCCTAGGGGTCTCTGGGGGTGCCCTGGCTGTCCCGTCAGTGTCCCTGGGGGTGCCCTGCCTGTCCCTTAGGTGTCCCTGGGGGTGTCCTGTCTGTCCCTAGGGTGCCATGGCTGTCCCTAGGGTGCCCTGGCTGTCCCCTCGGTGTCCCTGGGGGTGCCCTGGCTGTCCCCTAGGTGTCCCTGGGGGGGCCCTGGCTGTCCCTAGGGTGCCCTGGCTGTGCCCTCAGTGTCTCTGGGGGTGCCCTAGGTGTCCCTGGGGGTGCCCAGGCTGTCCCCTAGGTGTCCCTGGGCGTGCCCATGGTGTCCCTGGGGTTCCCTGGCTGTCCTGTAGGTGTCCCTGGGCTGCCCTGGCTGTCCTTGGGGTGCCCTGGCTGTGCCCTTGGTGTCCCTGAGGGTGCCCTGGCTGTCCCCTAGGTGTCCCTGGGGGTGCCCTGGGTGTCCCTGGAGTGCCCTGGCTGTCCCCTAAATGTCCCTGGGGGTGCCCTGGCTGTCCCCTAGGTGTCCCTGGGGGTGCCCTGGCTGTCCCCTAGGTGTCCCTGGGGGTGCCCTGGCTGTCCCCTAGGTGTCCCTGGGGGTGCCCTGCCTGTCCCCTAGGTGTCCCTGGGGGTGCCCTGGCTGTCCCCTAGGTGTCCCTGGGGGTGCCCTGGCTGTCCCTCGGGTTCCCTGGCTGTCCCCTAGGTGTCCCTGGGGGTGCCCTGGCTGTCCCTCGGGTTCCCTGGCTGTCCCCTAGGTATCCCTGGGGGGGCCCTGAGTGTCCCTGGGCTGCTCTGGCTGTCCCATAGGTGTCCCTGGGGGGGCCCTGGCAGTCCCCGAGGTGTCCCTGGGGGTGCCCTGGGTGTCCCTGGGGATGCCCTGGCTGTCCCCTAGGTGTCCCTGGGGGTGCCCTGGGTGTCCCTGGGGTTTCCTGGAGGTCCCCTAGGTGTCCATGGGGGTGCCCTCGCTGTCCCTGGGGTGCCCTGGCTGTCCCCTAGGCGGCCCTGGGGATGCCCTGGGTGTCCATGGGGGTGCCCTGGCTGTCCCCTAGGTGTCCCTGGGGGTGCCCTGGGCGTCCCTGGAGTGCCCTGGCTGTCCCCTAAATGTCCCTGGGGGTGCCCTGGCGGTCCCCTAGGTGTCCCTGGGGGTGGCCTGCCTGTCCCTTAGGTGTCCCTGGGGGTGCCCTGGCTGTCCATAGGGTGCCCTGGCTGTCCCCTAGGTGTCCCTGGGGGTGCCCTGGGTGTCCCTGGGGTGCCATGGCTGCCCCCTTGGTGTCCCTGGGGGGGCCCTGTGGGTCCCTGGGGTGCCCTGGGGGTGCCCTGGTGTCCTTGGGGGGGCCCTGGCTGTCCCCTAGGTGTCCCTGGGGGTGCCCTGCCTGTCCCCTAGGTGTCCCTGGGGGTGCCCTGGAGGTCCACTAGGTGTCCCTGGGGGTGCCCTCGCTGTCCCTGGGGTGCCCTGGCTGTCCCCTAGGTGTCCCTGGGGGTCCCCTTGCTGTCCCTGGGGGTGCCCAGGGTGTCCCTTAGGTGTCCCTGGGGGTGCCCTTGCTGTCCCCTAGCTGTCCCTGGGGGTACCCTGGCTGTCCCTGGGGTGCTCTGGATGTCCCCTTGGTGTCCCTAGGGTGCCCTGTCTGTGCCCTTGGTGTCCCTGGGGGTGCCCTGGCTGTCCCTAGGGTGCCCTGCCTGTCCCCTAGGTGTCCTTGGGGGTGCCCTGGCTGTCCCTAGGGTGCCCTGGCTGTCCCCTCGGTGTCCCTGGGGGTGCCCTGCCTGTCCCCTAGGTGTACCTGGGGGTGCCCTGGGTGTCCCTGGGGATGCCGTGGCTGTCCCCTAGGTGTCCCTGGGGGTGCCCTGGGTGTCCCTGGGGATGCCGTGGCTATCCCCTAGGCGTCCCTGGGGGTGCCCTGGAGGTCCCCTAGGTGTCCATGGGGGTGCCCTCGCTGTCCCTGGGGTGCCCTGGCTGTCCCCTAGGCGGCCCTGGGGGTGCCCTGGGTGTCCCTTGGGTGCCCTGGCTGTCCCCTAGGTGTCCCTGGGGGTGCCCTGCCTGTCCCCTAGGTGTCCCTGGGGGTGCCCTGGCTGTCCCTAGGGTGCCGTGGCTGTCCCCTAAATGTCCCTGGGGGTGCCCTGGCTGTCACCTAGGTGTCCCTGGGGGTGCCCTGCCTGTCCCCTAGGTGTCCCTGGGGGTGCCCTGGCTGTCTCCTAGGTGTCCCTGGGGGTGCCCTGGCTGTCCCTCGGGTTCCCTGGCTGTCCCCTAGGTGTCCCTGGGGGTGCCCAGGCTGTCCCTCGGGTTCCCTGGCTGTCCCCTAGGTGTCCCTGGGGGGGCCCTGAGTGTCCCTGGGCTGCTCTGGCTGTCCCCTAGGTGTCCCTGTGGGGGCCCTGGCAGTCCCCGAGGTGTCCCTGGGGGTGCCCTGGGTGTCCCTGGGGATGCCCTGGCTGTCCCCTAGGTGTCCCTGGGGGTGCCCTAGGTGTCCCTGGGGTTCCCTGGCTGTCCCGTAGGTGTCCCTGGGCGTGCCCTGGGTGTCCCTGGGGGTGCACAGGGTGTCCCTGGGGTTCCCGGGAGGTCCCCTAGGTGTCCATGGGGGTGCCCTCGCTGTCCCTGGGGTGCCCTGGCTGTCCCCTAAACGGCCCTGGGGGTGCCCTGGGTGTCCCTGGGGTGCCCTGGCTGTCCCCTAGGTGTCCCCGGGGGTGCCCTGGGCGTCCCTGGAGTGCCCTGGCTGTCCCCTAAATGTCCCTGGGGGTGCCCTGGCGGTCCCCTAGGTGTCCCTGGGGGTGCCCTGCCTGTCCCCTAGGTGTCCCTGGGGGTGCCCTGCGTGTCCCTGGGGTGCCATGGCTGTCCCCTTGGTGTCCCTGGGGGGGCCCTGTGGGTCCCTGGGGTGCCCTGGGGGTGCCCTGGTGTCCCTGGGGGGGCCCTGGCTGTCCCCTAGGTGTCCCTGGGGGTGCCCTGCCTGTCCCCTAGGTGTCCCTGGGGGTGCCCTGGAGGTCCACTAGGTGTCCCTGGGGATACCCTCGCTGTCCCTGGGGTGCCCTGGCTGTCCCCTAGGTGTCCCTGGGGGTCCCCTTGCTGTCCCCGGGGGTGCCCAGGGTGTCCCTTAGGTGTCCCTGGGGGTGCCCTTGCTGCCCCCTAGCTGTCCCTGGGGGTACCCTGGCTGTCCCTGGGGTGCTCTGGATGTCCCCTTGGTGTCCCTGGGGGTGCCCTGTCTGTGCCCTTGGTGTCCCTAGGGTGCCCTGTCTGTGCCCTTGGTGTCCCTGGGGGTGCCCGGGGTGTCCCTGGGGGGGCCCTGGCTGTCCCCTAGGTATCCCGGGGGGGCCCTGGCTGTCCCCTAGGTGTCCCTGGGGGTGCTCCGGGTGTCCCTGGGGTTCCCTGGCTGTCCCGTACGTGTCCCTGGGGGTGCCCTGGGTGTCCCTGGGGGGGCCCTGACTGTCCCCTAGGTGTCCCTGGGGGTGCATTAGGTGTCCCTGGGGGTGCCCAGGGTGTCCCTGGGGGGGCCCTGGCAGTCCCCGAGGTGTCCCTGGGGGTGCCCTGGGTGTCCCTGGGGATGCCCTGGCTGTCCCCTAGGTGTCCCTGGGGGTGCCCTAGGTGTCCCTCGGGTTCCCTGGCTGTCCCGTAGGTGTCCCTGGGCGTGCCCTGGGTGTCCCTGGGGGTGCACAGGGTGTCCCTGGGGTTCCCTGGCTGTCCCCTAGGTGACCCTGGGGGTGGCCTGCCTGTCCCCTAGGTGTCCCTGGGGGTGCTCTGGCTGTGCTTAGGGTGCCCTGGCTGTCCCCTAGGTGTCCCTGGGGGTGCCCTGGGTGTCCCTGGGGATGCCGTGGCTATCCCCTAGGTGTCCCTGGGGGTGCCCTGGAGGTCCCCTAGGTGTCCATGGGGGTGCCCTCGCTGTCCCTGGGGTGCCCTGGCTGTCCCCTAGGCGGACCTGGGGGTGCCCTGGGTGTCCCTGGGGTGCCCTGGCTGTCCCCTAGGTGTCCCTGGGGGTGCCCTGCCTGTCCCCTAGGTGTCCCTGGGGGTGCCCTGGCTGTCCCTAGGGTGCCGTGGCTGTGCCCTCACTGTCCCTGGAGTGCCCTAGGTGTCCATTGGGGTGCCCTGGGTGTCCCTGGGGTTCCCTGGAGATCCCCTAGGCGGCCCTGGGGGTGCCCTGGGTGTCCCTGGGGTGCCCTGGCTTTCCTCTAGGTGTCCCTGGGGGTGCCCTGGGTGTCCCTGGAGTGCCCTGGCTGTCCCCTAAATGTCCCTGGGGGTGCCCTGGCTGTCCCCTAGGTGTCCCTGGGGATGCCCTGCCTGTTCCCTAGGTGTCCCTGGGGGTGCCCTGGCTGTCTTTAGGGTGCCCTGGCTGTCCCCTAGGTGTCCCTGGGGGTGCCCTGCGTGTCCCCTAGGTGTCCCTGGGGGTGCCCTGGGTGTCCCTGGGGATGCCCTGGCTGTCCCCTAGGTGTCCCTGGGGGTGCCCTGGCTGTCCCTAGGATGCCCTGGCTGTCCCCTAGGTGTCCCTGGGGGTGCCCTGGTGTCCCTGGGGGGGCCCTGGCTGTCCCCTAGGTGTCCCTGGGGGTGCCCTGCCTGTCCCCTAGGTGTCCCTGGGGGTGCCCTGGAGGTCCACTAGGTGTCCCTGGGGGTGCCCTCGCTGTCCCTGGGGTGCCCTGGCTGTCCCCTAGGTGTCCCTGGGGGTCCCCTTGCTGTCCCTGGGGGTGCCCAGGGTGTCCCTTACGTGTCCCTGGGGGTGCCCTTGCTGTCCCCTAGCTGTCCCTGGGGGTACCCTGGCTGTCCCTGGGGTGCTCTGGATGTCCCCTTGGTGTCCCTAGGGTGCCCTGTCTGTGCCCTTGGTGTCCCTGGGGGTGCCCTGGCTGTCCCTAGGGTGCCCTGCCTGTCCCCTAGGTGTCCCTGGGGGTACCCTGGCTGTCCCCAGGGTGTCCTGGCTGTGCCCTCGGTGTCTCTGGGGGTGCCCTGGCTGTCCCTAGGGTGCCCTGCCTGTCCCCTAGGTGTCCCTGGGGGTACCCTGGCTGTCCCCAGGGTGTCCTGGCGTTCCCCTTGGTGTCCCTTGGGGTGCCCAGGGTGTCCCTTAGGTGTCCCTGGGGTGCCCTGGCTGTCCCCAAGGTGTCCCTGGGAGTGTCCTGCCTTGACCTAGGTGTCCCTGGGGGTGCCCTGGCTGTCCCCTCCGTGTCCCTGGGGGTGCCCTGGCTGTCCCTGGGGTGCCCTGGGTGACCCCAAGGTGTCCCTTGGGGTGCCCAGAGTGTCCCTGGGAGGTCCCTGGCTGTCCCCTAGGGGTCTCTGGGGGTGCCCTGGCTGTCGTCTAGGTGTCCCTGGGGGGGCCCTGCCTGTCCCTTAGGTGTCCCTGGGGGTGTCCTGTCTCTCCCTAGGGTGCCATGGCTGTCCCTAGGGTGCCCTGGCTGTCCCCTCGGTGTCCCTGGGGGTGCCCTGGCTGTCCCCTAGGTGTCCCTGGGGGGGCCCTGGCTGTCCCTAGGGTGCCCTGGCTGTGCCCTCAGTGTCTCTGGGGGTGCCCTAGGTGTCCCTGGGGGTGCCCAGGCTGTCCCCTAGGTGTCCCTGGGCGTGCCCATGGTGTCCCTGGGGTTCCCTGGCTGTCCTGTAGGTGTCCCTGGGCTGCCCTGGCTGTCCTTGGGGTGCCCTGGCTGTGCCCTTGGTGTCCCTGAGGGTGCCCTGGCTGTCCCTAGGGTGCCCTGGCTGTGCCCTAGGTGTCCCTGGGGTGCCCTGGCTGTCCCGTCAGTGTCCCTGAGGGTGCCCTGGCTGTCCTCTATGTGTCCCTGGGGTGCCCTGGGTGTCCCTGGCGTGCCCTGGCTGTCTCCTAGGTGTCCCTGGGGGTGCCCTTGCTGTCCTCTAGGTGTCCCTGTGGGTGCCCTCCCTGTCCCTCGGGATGCCCTGGCTGTCCCCTTGGTGTCCCTGGGGGTGCCCTGGCTGTCCCTCGGGTTCTCTGGCTGTCCCCTAGGTGTCCCTGGGGGTGCCCTGAGTGTCCCTGGGCTGCCCTGGCTGTCCCCTAGGTGTCCCTGGGGTGGCCCTGGCAGTCCCCGAGGTGTCCCTGGAGTGCCCTGGCTGTCCCCTAAATGACCCTGGGGGAGCCCTGGCTGTCCCCTAGGTGTCCCTGGGGGTGCCCTGCCTGTCTTTAGGGTGCCCTGGCTGTCCCCTAGGTGTCCCTGGAGGTGCCCTGCGTGTCCCTGGGGTGCCCTGGCTGTTCCCTAGGTGTCCCTGGGGGTGACCTGGGTGTCCCTGGGGTGCCCTGGGGGTGCCCTGCCTGTCCCCTCGCTGTCCCTGGGGTGCCCTGGCTGTCCCGTAGGTGTCCCTGGGGGTGCCCTGGGTGTCCCTGGAGTGCCCTGGCTGTCCCCTAAATGTCCCTGGGGGTGCCCTGGCTTTCCCCTCGGTGTCCCTGGGGGTGCCCTGGGTGTCCCTGGGGGTGCCCTGCCTGTCCCCTAGGTGTCCCTGCGGGTGCTCTCGCTGTCCCTGGCGTGCCCTGGCTGTCCCCTAGGTGTCCCTGGGGGTGCCCTGGGTGTCCC
The DNA here is from genome assembly GCF_029207755.1 of Chamaea fasciata. NCBI lineage: Eukaryota > Metazoa > Chordata > Aves > Passeriformes > Sylviidae > Chamaea > Chamaea fasciata. The sequence continues at coordinate 25,882 of NW_027094385.1, forward strand.
TGGGGGTGCCCTGGCTGTCCCCTAGGTGTCCCTGGGGGTGCCCTGTGTGTCCCTGGAGTGCCCTGGCTGTCCCCTAAATGACCCTGGGGGAGCCCTGGCTGTCCCCTAGGTGTCCCTGGGGTTGCCCTGCCTGTCCCCTAGGTGTCCCTGGGGGTGCCCTGGGTGTCCCTGGGAGGGCCCTGGCTGTCCCCTAGGTGTCCCTGGAGGTGCCCTGCGTGTCCCTGGGGTGCCCTGGCTGTTCCCTAGGTGTCCCTGGGGGTGCCCTGGGTGTCCCTGGGGTGCCCTGGCTGTACCCTAGGTGTCCCTGGGGGTGCCCACGGTGTCCCTGGGGGTGCCCTTGCTGTCCCGTAGTTATCCCTGGGGGTGCCCTGGGTGTCCCAAGGGTGCCGTGGCTGTCCCCTAGGTGTCCCTGGGGGTGCCCTGGCAGTCCCCTTGGTGTCCCTGGCGTGCCCTGCCTGTCCCCTAGGTGTCCCTGGGGGGGCCCTGGCTGTCCCCTAGGTGTCCCTGGGGTGCCCTGCCTGTCCCCTAGGTGTCCCTGGGGGTGCCCTGGGTGTCCCTGGAGTGCCCTGGCTGTCCCGTAAATGTCCCTGGGGGTGCCCTGGCTTTCCCCTTGGTGTCCCTGGGGGTGCCCTCGCTGTCCCTCGGGTGCCCTGGCTGACCCCTTGGTGGCCCTGGGGGTGCCCTGGGTGTCCCTTGGGGTGCCCTGGAGGTCCCCTAGGTGTCCCTGGGGGTGCCCTGGGTGTCCCTGGGGTGCCCTGGCTGTCCCCAAGGTGTCCCTGGGGGTGCCCTGCCTGTCCTCTCGGTGGCCCTTGGGGTGCCCTGGCTGTCCCTAGGGTGGCCTGGCTGTCCCCTAGGTGTCCCTGGGGGGGCCCTGGCTGTCCCTTAGGTGTCCCTGGGGGTGCCCTGGCTGTCCCTGGGGGTGCCCTGGCTGTCCCCTCGGTGACCCTGGGGGTGCCCTGATTGTCCCTGGGGTGCCCAGGGGGTGCCCTGGCTGTCCCCAAGGTGTCCCTGGGGTTGCCCTCCCTGTCCCCTAGGTGTCCCTGGGGTGCCCTGGCTGTCCCCTAGGTGTCCCTGGGGGTGCCCTGGGTGTCCGTGGGGTGCCCTGGCTGTCCCTGGGGTGACCGGGAGGTCCCCTACGTGTCCCTGGGGTACCCTGGGTGTCCCTGGGCTGCCCTGGGGTGCCCTGGCTGTCCCTGGGGTGCCCTGGCTTTCCCGTCAGTGTCCCTGGGGGTGCCCTGGCTGTCCCCTTGGTGTCCCTGGGGGTGCCCTGGCTGTCCCATAGGTGTCCCTGGAGGTGCCCTGGCTGTCCCCTTGGTGTCCCTGGGGGTGCCCTGGCTGTCCCCTAGGTGTCCCTGGGGTGCCGTGGCTGTCCCCTTGGTGTCCCTGGGGGTGACCTGCCTGTCCCCTAGGTGTCCCTGGAGGTGCCCTGGCTGTCCCCTTGGTGTCCCTGGGGGTGCCCTGGCTGTCCCATAGGTGTCCCTGGAGGTGCCCTGGCTGTCCCCTTGGTGTCCCTGGGGGTGCCCTGGGTGTCCCTGGGGTGCCCTGGCTGTCCCCTAGGTGTCCCCGGGGATGCCCTGGCTATCCCTGGGGGGGGCCTGGCTGTCCCTGGGGTGCCCTAGCTGTCCCCTAGGTGTCCCTGGGGGTGCCCTGGCTGTCCCCTTGGTGTCCCTGGGGTACCCTGGCTGTCCCTTAGATGTCCCTGGGGGTGCCCTGGCTCTCCTTGGGGTGCCCTGGCTGTCCCTTATGTGTCCCTGGGGGTGCCCAGGGTGTCCCTGGGGTGCCTTGCTGTCCCCTAGGTGTCCCTGGGGGTGCTCTGGTGTCCCTGGGGATGCCCTGGCTGTCCCCTAGGTGTCCCTGGGGTGCCGTGGCTGTCCCCTTGGTGTCCCTGGGGGTGACCTGCCTGTCCCCTAGGTGTCCCTGGAGGGGCCCTGGCTGTCCCCTTGGTGTCCCTGAGGGTGCCCTGGGTGTCCCTGGGGTGCCCTAGCTGTCCCCTAGGTGTCCCTGGGGGTGCCCTGCCTGTCCCCGAGGTGTCCCTGGGGGTGCCCTGGCTGTCCCTGGGGTACCCAGGCTTTCCTTTAGGTGTCCCTAGGGGTGCCCTGGCTGTCCCTTAGGTGTCCCTGGAGGTGCCCTTGCTGTCCATTGGGGGGCCCTGGCTGTCCCCTAGGTGTCCCTGGGGGTGCCTTGTCTGTCTTTTAGGGGGCCCTGGATGTCCCTGTGGGGGCCCTGGCTGTTTTCTAGCTGTCCCTGGGGGGCCCTGGCTGTCCCCTAGGTGTCCCTGGGGTGCCCTGGCTGTCCCTGTGGGTGCCCTGGCTGTCCCCTAGGTGTCCCTGGGGTGCCCTGGCTGTCCCCTCGGTGTCCCTGGGGGTGCCCACGGTGTCCCTGGGAGTGCCCTGGCTGTCCCCTAGGTGTCCCTGGGGGTTTCCTGGCTGGGCCCTTGGTGTCCCTGGGGGTGCCCTGGCTGTCCCTCGGGTGCCGTGGCTGTCCCCTAGGTGTCCCTGGGGGTGCCCTGGCTGTGCCCTCAGTGTCCCTGGGTGTGCCCTGGGTCTCCCTGGGGGTGCACAGGGTTTCCCTGGGGTGCCTTGGCTGTCCCCTAGGTGTCCCTGGGGGTGTCCTGCCTTCCCCTAGGTGTCCCTCGGGTGCCCTGGCTTTCCCCTAGGTGTCCCTGGGGGTGTCCTGGCTGTCTTTAGGGTGCCCTGGCTGTCCCCTTGGTGTCCCTGGGGGTGCCCTGCGTGTCCCTGGGGTGCCCTGGCTGTCCCCTAGGTGTGGTTGGGGGTGCCCTGGGTGTCCCTGGGGGTGCCCTGGCTGTCCCCTTGGTGTCCCTGGGGGTGCCCTGGGTGTCCCTGGAGTGACCTGGCTGTCCCCTAAATGTCCCTGGGGGTGCCCTGGCTGTCCCCTAGGTGTCCCTGGGGGTGTCCTGCCTTCCCCTCGGTGTCTCTGGGGGTGCCCTGGCTTTCTTTAGGGTGCCCTGGCTGTCCCCTAGGTGTCCCTGGGGGTGCCCTGCGTGACCCTGGGGTGCCCTGGAGGTCCCCTAGGTGTCCCTGGGGGTGCCCTGGGTGTCCCTGGGGTGCATTGGCTGTCCCCTTGGTGTCCCTGGGGGTGCCCAGGGTGTCCCTGGGGGTGCCCTTGCTGTCCCCTAGGTGTCCCTGGGGGTGCCCTGGCTGTCCCTAGGGTGCCCTGGCTGTCCTCTACGTGTCCCTGGGGGTGCCGTGGCTGTCCCCTCGGTGTCCCTGGGTGTGCCCTGGGTGTGCCCTGGGTGTCCCTGGAGTGCCATGGCTGTCCCCTAAATGTCCCTGGGGGTGCCCTGGCTGTTCCCTTGGTGGCTCTGGGGGTGCCCAGGGTATCCCTGGGGGTGCCCGTGCTGTCCCCTAGGTGTCCAGGGGGTGCCCTGGGTGTCCCTGGGGTGCCCTGGGCGTGCCCTGCCTGTCCCCTAAGTGTCCCTGGGGTGCCCTGCCTGTCCCCTAGGTGTCCCTGGGTGTGCCCTGGCTGTCCCCTACGTGTCCCTGGGGTGCCCTGGCTGTCCCCTCGGTGTCCCTGGGGGTGCCCAGGGTGTCCCTGGGGGTGCCCTTGCTGTCCCGTAGGTGTCCCTGGGGGTGCCCTGGATGTCCCTAGGGTGCCCTGGCTGTCCTCTACGTGTCCCTGGGGGTGCCCTGGCTGTCCCCTCGGTGTCCCTGGGGGTGCCCTGCCTTTCCTCTAGGTGTCCTTGGGGGGGCCCTGGCTGTCCCCTAGGTGTCCCTGGGGGTGCCCTGCCTGTCCCCTAGGTGTCCCTGGGGGTGCCCTGGCTGTCCCTAGGGTGACCTGGCTGTCCCCTAGGTGTCCCTGGGGGTGACCTGCCTGTCCCCTAGGTGTCCCTGGGGGTGCCCTGGCTGTCCCCAGGGTGCCCTGGCTGTGCCCTCGGTGTCTCTGGGGGTGCCCTGGCTGTCCCTAGGGTGCCCTGGCTGTCCCCTAGGTGTCCCTGGGGGTGCCCTGAGTGTGCCCTCGGTGTCCCTGAGGGTGCCCTGGCTGTCCCGTCAGTGTCCCCGGGGGTGCCCTGGCTGTCCCCTAGGTGTCCCTGGTGGTGCCCTGCCTGTCCCCTAGGTGTCCCTGGGGGTTCCCAGGGTGTCCCTGGGGTGCCCTGGCTGTCCCCTACGTGTCCCTGGGGGTGCCCAGGGTGTCCCTGGGGGTGCCCTGGGTGTCCCTGGGGTGCCCTGGCTGTCCCCTAGGTGTCCCTGGGGATTCCCTGGCTGTGCCCTGGGTGTCCCTGTGGTGCCCTGGCTGTCCCCTAGGTGTCCCTGGGGATTCCCTGGCTGTCCCCTTGGTGTCCCTGGGGTGCCCTGGCTGTCCACTAGGTGTCCCTGGGGGTGCCCTGGCTCTCCTTGGGGTGCTCTGGCTGTCCCCTTGGTGTCCCTGGGGGTGCCCTGCCTGTCCCCTAGGTGTCCCTGGGGGTGCCCTGGCTGTCCCGTAGGTGTCCCTGGGGGTGCCCTGGGTGTCCCTGGAGTGCCCTGGCTGTCCCCTAAATGTCCCTGGGGGTGCCCTGGCTTTCCCCTTGGTGTCCCTGGGGGTGCCCTGGGTGTCCCTGGGGTTGCCCTGCCTGTCCCCTAGGTGTCCCTGGGGGTGCCCTGCCTGTCTTTAGGGTGCCCTGGCTGTCCCCTAGGTGTCCCTGGAGGTGCCCTGCCTGTCCTGGGGTGCCCTGGCTGTTCCCTAGGTGTCCCTGGGGGTGCCCACGGTGTCCCTGGGGGTGCCCTTGCTGTCCCGTAGTTATCCCTGGGGGTGCCCTGGGTGTCCCTAGAGTGCCGTGGCTGTCCCCTAGGTGTCCCTGGGGGTGCCCTGGCAGTCCCCTTGGTGTCCCTGGGGTGCCCTGCCTGTCCCCTAGGTGTCCCTGGGGGGGCCCTGGCTGTCCCCTAGGTGTCCCTGGGGTGCCCTGCCTGTCCCCCAGGTGTCCCTGGGGGTGCCCTGGGTGTCCCTGGAGTGCCCTGGCTGTCCCCTAAATGTCCCTGGGGGTGCCCTGGCTTTCCCCTCGGTGTCCCTGGGGGTGCCCTGGCTGTCTTTAGGGTGCCCTGGCTTTCCCCTTGGTGTCCCTGGGGGTGCCCTCGCTGTCCCTCGGGTGCCCTGGCTGACCCCTTGGTGGCCCTGGGGGTGCCCTGGGTGTCCCTTGGGGTGCCCTGGAGGTCCCCTAGGTGTCCCTGGGGGCGCCCTGGGTGTCCCTGGGGTGCCCTGGCTGTCCCCAAGGTGTCCCTGGGGGTGCCCTGCCTGTCCTCTCGGTGGCCCTGGGGGTGCCCTGGCTGTCCCTAGGGTGCCCTGGCTGTCCCCTAGGTGTCCCTGGGGGGGCCCTGGCTGTCCCCTCGGTGACCCTGGGGGTGCCCTGATTGTCCCTGGGGTGCCCAGGGGGTGCCCTGGCTGTCCCCAAGGTGTCCCTGGGGTTGCCTTCCCTGTCCCCTAGGTGTCCCTGGGGTGCCCTGGCTGTCCCCTAGGTGTCCCTGGGGGTGCCCTGGGTGTCCGTGGGGTGCCCTGGCTGTCCCTGGGGTGACCGGGAGGTCCCCTACGTGTCCCTGGGGTACCCTGGGTGTCCCTGGGCTGCCCTGGGGTGCCCTGGCTGTCCCTGGGGTGCCCTGGCTTTCCCGTCAGTGTCCCTGGGGGTGCCCTGGCTGTCCCCTTGGTGTCCCTGGGGGTGCCCTGGCTGTCCCATAGGTGTCCCTGGAGGTGCCCTGGCTGTCCCCTTGGTGTCCCTGGGGGTGCCCTGGCTGTCCCATAGGTGTCCCTGGAGGTGCCCTGGCTGTGCCCTTGGTGTCCCTGGGGGTGCCCTGGGTGTCCCCGGGGATGCCCTGGCTATCCCTGGGGGGGGCCTGGCTGTCCCTGGGATGCCCTAGCTGTCCCCTAGGTGTCCCTGGGGGTGCCCTGGCTGTCCCCTTGGTGTCCCTGGGGTACCCTGGCTGTCCCTTAGATGTCCCTGGGGGTGCCCTGGCTCTCCTTGGGGTGCCCTGGCTGTCTCTTATGTGTCCCTGGGGGTGCCCAGGGTGTCCCTGGGGTGCCTTGCTGTCCCCTAGGTGTCCCTGGGGGTGCTCTGGTGTCCCTGGGGATGCCCTGGCTGTCCCCTAGCTGTCCCTGGGGGTGCCCTGGGTGTCCCTGAGGTGCTCTAGGGGTGCCCCGGCTGTCCCTGGGGGTGCCCAGGCTGTCCCTGGGGTGCCCTGGCTGTCCCCTAGGTGTCCCTGGGGTGCCGTGGCTGTCCCCTTGGTGTCCCCTGGGGGTGACCTGCCTGTCCCCTAGGTGTCCCTGGAGGTGCCCTGGCTGTCCCCTTGGTGTCCCTGGGGGTGCCCTGGCTGTCCCATAGGTGTCCCTGGAGGTGCCCTGGCTGTCCCCTTGGTGTCCCTGGGGGTGTCCTGGGTGTCCCTGGGGTGCCCTAGCTGTCCCCTAGGTGTCCCTGGGGGTGCCCTGCCTGTCCCCGAGGTGTCCCTGGGGGTGCCCTGGCTGTCCCTGGGGTACCCAGGCTTTCCTTTAGGTGTCCCTAGGGGTGCCCTGGCTGTCCCTTAGGTGTCCCTGGAGGTGCCCTTGCTGTCCATTGGGGGGCCCTGGCTGTCCCCTAGGTGTCCCTGGGGGTGCCTTGTCTGTCTCTTAGGGGGCCCTGGATGTCCCTGTGGGGGCCCTGGCTGTCCCCTAGGGGTCCCTGGGGTGCCCTGGCTGTCCCTGTGGGTGCCCTGGCTGTCCCCTAGGTGTCCCTGGGGTGCCCTGGCTGTCCCCTCGGTGTCCCTGGGGGTGCCCACGGTGTCCCTGGGAGTGCCCTGGCTGTCCCCTAGGTGTCCCTGGGGGTTTCCTGGCTGTGCCCTTGGTGTCCCTGGGGGTGCCCTGGCTGTCCTTGGGGTGCTCTGGCTGTCCCCTTGGTGTCCCTGGGGGTGCCCTGGCTGTCCCCTAGCTGTCCCTATGGCTGCCCTGGGTGTCCCTGCGGTGCCCTGGCTGTCCTCTAGATGTCCCTGGGGGTGCCCTGGCTGTCCCCTCGGTGTCCCTGGGGGTGCCCTGCCTGTCCTCTCGGTGGCCCTGGGGGTGCCCTGGCTGTCCCTAGGGTGCCCTGGCTGTCCCCTAGGTGTCCCTGGGGGGGCCCTGCCTGTCCCCTAGGTGTCCCTGGGGGTGCCCTTGGTGTCCCTGGGGGTGCCCTGGAGGTCCCCTATGTGTCCATGGGGGTGCCCTGGGTGTCCCTGGAGTGCCCTGGCTGTCCCCTAAATGTCCCTGGGGGTGCCCTGGGTGTCCCTCAGGGTGCCCTGGCTGTCCCTAGGGTGCCCTGGCTGTTCCCTAGGTGTCCCTGGGGGTGCCCTGGTGTCCCTCGGGGTGCCCTGGCTGTCCCCTAGGTGTCCCTGGGGGTGCCCTGGCAGTCCCTGGAGTGCCCTGGCTGTCCCCTAGGTGTCCCTGGGGGTGCCCTGGCTGTCCCCTAGGTGTCCCTGGGGGTGCCCTTGCTGTCCCTAGGGTGCCCTTGCTGTGCCCTCGGTGTCCCTGGGGGTGCCCTGGCTGTCCCCTAGCTGTCCCTGGGGGTGCCCTGGGCGTCCCTGGGGATGCCCCAGCTGTCCCCTAGGTGTCCCTGGGGGTGCCCTGGGTGTCCCTGGGGGGGCCCTGGCTGTCCTCTAGGTGTCCCTGGGGGTGCCCTCCCTGTCCCTCGGGGTGCCCTCGCTGTCCCTGGGGTGCCCTGGCTGTCCCCAAGGTGTCCCTGGGGGTGCCCTGCCTGTCCTCTCGGTGTCCCTGGGGGTGCCCTGGCTGTGCCCTCGGTGTCCCTGGGGGTGCCCTGGCTGTCCCTAGGGTGCCCTGGCTGTCCCCTAGGTGTCCCTGGGGGTGCCCTGGGTGTCCCTGGGTGTGCACAGGGTGTCCCTGGGGTTCCCTTGCTGTCCCCTAGGTGTCCCTGGGGGGGCCCTGGTGTCCCTGGGGTTTCCTGGCTGTCCCCTAGGTTTCCCTGGGGGGGCCCTGGTGTCCCTGGGTTGCCCTGGCTGTCCCCTAGGTGTCCCTGCCTCGCTCGTATCCTCGACTCCGCCTCCGGCGCCATGGTGACTCCCCTCCCAGTCTGGACCAGTGTGGCCTCACCCCCTCCCCTGGGGCCATCCGACCCATCCCCGTATAGACCAGTAAGGCACCGAGTGGCCACCATGGACCCCCACACGCCTGCCAGTTCATCCCAGTTCATCCCAGTCCACTCTTCGTCCATCCCAGGTTTCTCTGGTCACCCTCCCAGTGCTCTCAGTCCATCCCAGTCCCGCAGGTGTTGGTGCTTGGGGCTTGATGAGCTGGTGCCTGTCCGCAACGTGGAGCGGCTCAAACGGGACCTCAGGGTGAGGGGGGCGCGGATTTGGGGGGATCCTGGGGGTCCTGAGTTGTCGTGGAGGGGGTTTTTGGGTTGTGGGGGGTCTGGGGGGAGTCCTGGGGGCTGCTTTGGGTGCTTTGAGGGGTATTCGGGAGGTTTGGGCGGCCCATTTGAGGCATCAAAGAACCTGAGGAGGGTTTTGATAGCACCTGGAGGTGGAGGCGGCCGTGGGGGTGAGCTGGCTGTCCCAGGGGGTTCCTGGCTGTCCCTCGATGTCCCTGGGGTGCCCTGGCTGTCACTTAGGTGTCCCTCGGGGTGCCCTGGCTGTCCCTCAGAAGCCCTGGCTGTCCCCTAGGTGTCCCTGGGGTGCCCTGACTGTCCCTAGGTGTCCCTGGGGGTGCCCTGGGTGTCCCTGGGGTGCCCTGGCTGTCTCGTCAATGTCCCTGGGGGTGCCCTGACTGTCCCTGGGTGTCCCTGGGGGTGCCCTGGGTGTCCCTGGGGTGCCCTGGCTGACCCCAAGGTGTCCCTTGGGGTGCCCAGAGTGTCCCTGGGAGGTCCCTGGCTGTCCCCTAGGGGTCTCTGGGGGTGCCCTGGCTGTCCCGTCAGTGTCCCTGGGGGTGCCCTGCCTGTCCCCTCGGTGTCCCTGGGGGTGCCCTGGGTGTCCCTGGAGTGCCCTGGCTGTCCCCTAAATGTCCCTTGTGGTGCCCTGGCTGTCCCCTAGGTGTCCCTGGGGGTGCCCTTCCTGTCCCCTAGGTGTCCCTGGGGGTGCCCTGGGTGTCCCTGGGGTTCCCTGGCTTTCCCCTAGGTGTCCCTGGGGGGGCCCTGAGTGTCCCTGGGGGGGCCCTGGCTGTCCCCTTGGTGTCCCTGGGGGTGCCCAGGGTGTCCCTTAGGTGTCCCTGCGGGGGCCCTGGCTGTCCCCTAGGTGTCCCTGGGGGTGCCCTTCCTGTCCCCTAGGTGTCCCTGGGGTTCCCTGGCTGTCCCCGAGGTGTCCCTGGGGGGGCCCTGGGTGTCCCTGGGGGTGCACAGGGTGTCAGTGGGGTTCCCTGGCTGTCCCGTACGTGTCCCTGGGGGTCCCTGGAGGTCCCCTAGGTGTCCCTGGGGGTGCCCTGAGTGTCCCTGGGGGGGCCCTGGCTGTCCCCTTGGTGTCCCTTGGGGTGCCCAGGGTGTCCCTTAGGTGTCCCTGGGGTGCCCTGGCTGTCCCCAAGCTGTCCCTGGGGGTGTCCTGCCTTGACCTAGGTGTCCCTGGGGGTGCCCTGGCTGTCCCCTCCGTGTCCCTGGGGGTGCCCTGGCTGTCCCTGGGGTGCCCTGGGTGACCCCAAGGTGTCCCTTGGGGTGCCCAGAGTGTCCCTGGGAGGTCCCTGGCTGTCCCCTAGGGGTCTCTGGGGGTGCCCTGGCTGTCCCGTCAGTGTCCCTGGGGTGCCCTGGCTGTCCTCTAGATGTCCCTGGGGGTGCCCTGGCTGTCCCCTCGGTGTCCGTGGGCGTGCCCTGCCTGTCCCCTAGGTGTCCCTGGGGGGCCCTGCCTGTCCCCTAGGTGTCCCTGGAGGTGCCCTCGCTGTCTCTGGGGTGCCCTTGCTGTCCCCTAGCTGTCCCTGGGGGTGCCCTAGCTGTCCCTAGGGTGCTCTGGATGTCCCCTTGGTGTCCCTGGGGGTGCCCTGGCTGTCCCCTTGGTGTCCTTGGGGGTGCCCAGGGTGCCCCTGGGGGTGCCCGTGCTGTCCCCTAGGTGTCCCTGGGGGTGCCCTGGGTGTCCCTGGGGTGCCCTGGGGGTGCCCTGCCTGTCCCCTAAGTGTCCCTGGGGTGCCCTGCCTGTCCCCTAGGTGTCCCTGGGGGTGCCCTGGCTGTCACCTACGTGTCCCTGGGGTGCCCTGGCTGTCCCCTCAGTGTCCCTGGGGGTGCCCAGGGTGTCCCTGGGGGTGCCCTTGCTGTCCCGTAGGTGTCCCTGGGGGTGCCCTGCCTGTCCCTAGGGTGCCCTGGCTGTCCTCTACGTGTCCCTGGGGGTGCCCTGGCTGTCCCCTCGGTGTCCCTGGGGGTGCCCTGCCTTTCCTCTAGGTGTCTCTGGGGGGGCCCTGGCTGTCCCCTAGGTGTCCCTGGGGGTGTCCTGCCTTCCCCTAGGTGTCCCTCGGGTGCCCTGGCTTTCCCCTAGGTGTCCCTCGGGGTGTCCTGGCTGTCTTTAGGGTGCCCTGGCTGTCCCCTTGGTGTCCCTGGGGGTGCCCTGCGTGTCCCTGGGGTGCCCTGGCTGTCCCCTAGGTGTGGTTGGGGGTGCCCTGGGTGTCCCTGGGGGCGCCCTGGCTGTCCCCTTGGTGTCCCTGGGGGTGCCCTGGGTGTCCCTGGAGTGACCTGGCTGTCCCCTAAATGTCCCTGGGGGTGCCCTGGCTGTCCCCTAGGTGTCCCTGGGGGTGTCCTGCCTTCCCCTCGGTGTCCCTGGGGGTGCCCTGGCTTTCTTTAGGGTGCCCTGGCTGTCCCCTAGGTGTCCCTGGGGGTGCCCTGCGTGACCCTGGGGTGCCCTGGAGGTCCCCTAGGTGTCCCTGGGGGTGCCCTGGGTGTCCCTGGGGTGCATTGGCTGTCCCCTTGGTGTCCCTGGGGGTGCCCAGGGTGTCCCTGGGGGTGCCCTTGCTGTCCCCTAGGTGTCCCTGGGGGTGCCCTGGCTGTCCCTAGGGTGCCCTGGCTGTCCTCTACGTGTCCCTGGGGGTGCCGAGGCTGTCCCCTCGGTGTCCCTGGGTGTGCCCTGGGTGTGCCCTGGGTGTCCCTGGAGTGCCATGGCTGTCCCCTAAATGTCCCTGGGGGTGCCCTGGCTGTTCCCTTGGTGGCTCTGGGGGTGCCCAGGGTATCCCTGGGGGTGCCCGTGCTGTCCCCTAGGTGTCCAGGGGGTGCCCTGGGTGTCCCTGGGGTGCCCTGGGCGTGCCCTGCCTGTCCACTAAGTGTCCCTGGGGTGCCCTGCCTGTCCCCTAGGTGTCCCTGGGTGTGCCCTGGCTGTCCCCTACGTGTCCCTGGGGTGCCCTGGCTGTCCCCTCGGTGTCCCTTGGGGTGCCCAGGGTGTCCCTGGGGGTGACCTTGCTGTCCCGTAGGTGTCCCTGGGGGTGCCCTGGATGTCCCTAGGGTGCCCTGGCTGTCCTCTACGTGTCCCTGGGGGTCCCTGGCTGTCCCCTCGGTGTCCCTGGGGGTGCCCTGCCTTTCCTCTAGGTGTCCTTGGGGGGGCCCTGGCTGTCCCCTAGGTGTCCCTGGGGGTGCCCTGCCTGTCCCCTAGGTGTCCCTGGGGGTGCCCTGGCTGTCCCTAGGGTGACCTGGCTGTCCCCTAGGTGTCCCTGGGGGTGACCTGCCTGTCCCCTAGGTGTCCCTGGGGGTGCCCTGGCTGTCCCCAGGGTGCCCTGGCTGTGCCCTCGGTGTCTCTGGGGGTGCCCTGGCTGTCCCTAGGGTGCCCTGGCTGTCCCCTAGGTGTCCCTGGGGGTGCCCTGGGTGTCCCTGGGGGGGCCCTGGCTTTCCCCTAGGTGTCCCTGGGGGTGCCCTGAGTGTGCCCTCGGTGTCCCTGGGGTGCCCCGGCTGTCCCGTCAGTGTCCCCGGGGGTGCCCTGGCTGTCCCCTAGGTGTCCCTGGGGGTGCCCTGCCTGTCCCCTAGGTGTCCCTGGGGGTTCCCAGGGTGTCCCTGGGGTGCCCTGGCTGTCCCCTACGTGTCCCTGGGGGTGCCCAGGGTGTCCCTGGGGGTGCCCTGGGTGTCCCTGGGGTGCCCTGGCTGTCCCCTAGGTGTCCCTGGGGATTCCCTGGCTGTGCCCTGGGTGTCCCTGTGGTGCCCTGGCTGTCCCCTAGGTGTCCCTGGGGATTCCCTGGCTGTCCCCTTGGTGTCCCTGGGGTGCCCTGGCTGTCCACTAGGTGTCCCTGGGGGTGCCCTGGCTCTCCTTGGGGTGCTCTGGCTGTCCCCTTGGTGTCCCTGGGGGTGCCCTGCCTGTCCCCTAGGTGTCCCTGGGGGTGCCCTGGCTGTCCCGTAGGTGTCCCTGGGGGTGCCCTGGGTGTCCCTGGAGTGCCCTGGCTGTCCCCTAAATGTCCCTGGGGGTGCCCTGGCTTTCCCCTCGGTGTCCCTGGGGGTGCCCTGGGTGTCCCTGGGGGTGCCCTGCCTGTCCCCTAGGTGTCCCTGCGGGTGCCCTCGCTGTCCCTGGGGTGCCCTGGCTGTCCCCTAGGTGTCCCTGGGGGTGCCCTGGGTGTCCCTGGGGGTGCCCTGGCTGTCCCCTAGGTGTCCCTGGGGGTGCCCTGTGTGTCCCTGGAGTGCCCTGGCTGTCCCCTAAATGACCCTGGGGGAGCCCTGGCTGTCCCCTAGGTGTCCCTGGGGGTGCCCTGCCTGTCTTTAGGGTGCCCTGGCTGTCCCCTAGGTGTCCCTGGAGGTGCCCTGCGTGTCCCTGGGGTGCCCTGGCTGTTCCCTAGGTGTCCCTGGCTGTCCCGTAGGTGTCCCTGGGGGTGCCCTGGGTGTCCCTGGAGTGCCCTGGCTGTCCCCTAAATGTCCCTGGGGGTGCCCTGGCTTTCCCCTCGGTGTCCCTGGGGGTGCCCTGGGTGTCCCTGGGGGTGCCCTGCCTGTCCCCTAGGTGTCCCTGCGGTTGCCCTCGCTGTCCCTGGGGTGCCCTGGCTGTCCCCTAGGTGTCCCTGGGGGTGCCCTGGGTGTCCCTGGGGGTGCCCTGGCTGTCCCCTAGGTGTCCCTGGGGGTGCCCTGTGTGTCCCTGGAGTGCCCTGGCTGTCCCCTAAATGACCCTGGGGGAGCCCTGCTTGTCCCCTAGGTGTCCCTGCGGGTGCCCTGCCTGTCTTTAGGGTGCCCTGGCTGTCCCCTAGGTGTCCCTGGAGGTGCCCTGCGTGTCCCTGGGGTGCCCTGGCTGTTCCCTAGGTGTCCCTGGCTGTCCCGTAGGTGTCCCTGGGGGTGCCCTGGGTGTCCCTGGAGTGCCCTGGCTGTCCCCTAAATGTCCCTGGGGGTGCCCTGGCTTTCCCCTCGGTGTCCCTGGGGGTGCCCTGGGTGTCCCTGGGGGTGCCCTGCCTGTCCCCTAGGTGTCCCTGCGGTTGCCCTCGCTGTCCCTGGGGTGCCCTGGCTGTCCCCTAGGTGTCCCTGGGGGTGCCCTGGGTGTCCCTGGGGGTGCCCTGGCTGTCCCCTAGGTGTCTCTGGGGGTGCCCTGTGTGTCCCTGGAGTGCCCTGGCTGTCCCCTAAATGACCCTGGGGGAGCCCTGGCTGTCCCCTAGGTGTCCCTGGGGTTGCCCTGCCTGTCCCCTAGGTGTCCCTGGGGGTGCCCTGCCTGTCTTTAGGGTGCCCTGGCTGTCCCCTAGGTGTCCCTGGAGGTGCCCTGCCTGTCCTGGGGTGCCCTGGCTGTTCCCTAGGTGTCTCTGGGGGTGCCCTAGGTGTCCCTGGGGGTGCCCACGGTGTCCCTGGGGGTGCCCTTGCTGTCCCGTAGTTATCCCTGGGGGTGCCCTGGGTGTCCCTAGAGTGCCGTGGCTGTCCCCTAGGTGTCCCTGGGGGTGCCCTGGCAGTCCCCTTGGTGTCCCTGGGGTGCCCTGCCTGTCCCCTAGGTGTCCCTGGGGGGGCCCTGGCTGTCCCCTAGGTGTCCCTGGGGTGCCCTGCCTGTCCCCTAGGTGTCCCTGGGGGTGCCCTGGGTGTCCCTGGAGTGCCCTGGCTGTCCCCTAAATGTCCCTGGGGGTGCCCTGGCTTTCCCCTCGGTGTCCCTGGGGGTGCCCTGGCTGTCTTTAGGGTGCCCTGGCTTTCCCCTTGGTGTCCCTGGGGGTGCCCTCGCTGTCCCGCGGGTGCCCTGGCTGACCCCTTGGTGGCCCTGGGGGTGCCCTGGGTGTCCCTTGGGGTGCCCTGGAGGTCCCCTAGGTGTCCCTGGGGGTGCCCTGGGTGTCCCTGGGGTGCCCTGGCTGTCCCCAAGGTGTCCCTGGGGGTGCCCTGCCTGTCCTCTCGGTGGCCCTGGGGGTGCCCTGGCTGTCCCTAGGGTGCCCTGGCTGTCCCCTAGGTGTCCCTGGGGGGGCCCTGGCTGTCCCTTAGGTGTCCCTGGGGGTGCCCTGGCTGTCCCTGGGGGTGCCCTGGCTGTCCCCTCGGTGACCCTGGGGGTGCCCTGATTGTCCCTGGGGTGCCCAGGGGGTGCCCTGGCTGTCCCCAAGGTGTCCCTGGGGTTGCCTTCCCTGTCCCCTAGGTGTCCCTGGGGTGCCCTGGCTGTCCCCTAGGTGTCCCTGGGGGTGCCCTGGGTGTCCGTGGGGTGCCCTGGCTGTCCCTGGGGTGACCGGGAGGTCCCCTACGTGTCCCTGGGGTACCCTGGGTGTCCCTGGGCTGCCCTGGGGTGCCCTGGCTGTCCCTGGGGTGCCCTGGCTTTCCCGTCAGTGTCCCTGGGGGTGCCCTGGCTGTCCCCTTGGTGTCCCTGGGGGTGCCCTGGCTGTCCCATAGGTGTCCCTGGAGGTGCCCTGGCTGTCCCCTTGGTGTCCCTGGGGTGCCCTGCCTGTCCCCTAGGTGTCCCTGGGGGTGCCCTGGGTGTCCCTGGAGTGCCCTGGCTGTCCCCTAAATGTCCCTGGGGGTGCCCTGGCTTTCCCCTCGGTGTCCCTGGGGGTGCCCTGGCTGTCTTTAGGGTGCCCTGGCTGACCCCTTGGTGGCCCTGGGGGTGCCCTGGGTGTCCCTTGGGGTGCCCTGGAGGTCCCCTAGGTGTCCCTGGGGGTGCCCTGGGTGTCCCTGGGGTGCCCTGGCTGTCCCCAAGGTGTCCCTGGGGGTGCCCTGCCTGTCCTCTCGGTGGCCCTGGGGGTGCCCTGGCTGTCCCTAGGGTGCCCTGGCTGTCCCCTAGGTGTCCCTGGGGGGGCCCTGGCTATCCCTTAGGTGTCCCTGGGGGTGCCCTGGCTGTCCCTGGGGGTGCCCTGGCTGTCCCCTCGGTGTCCCTGGGGGTGCCCTGCCTGTCCTCTCGGTGGCCCTGGGGGTGCCCTGGCTGTCCCTAGGGTGCCCTGGCTGTCCCCTAGGTGTCCCTGGGGGGGCCCTGCCTGTCCCCTAGGTGTCCCTGGGGGTGCCCTTGGTGTCCCTGGGGGTGCCCTGGAGGTCCCCTATGTGTCCATGGGGGTGCCCTGGGTGTCCCTGGAGTGCCCTGGCTGTCCCCTAAATGTCCCTGGGGGTGCCCTGGGTGTCCCTCAGGGTGCCCTGGCTGTCCCTAGGGTGCCCTGGCTGTTCCCTAGGTGTCCCTGGGGGTGCCCTGGTGTCCCTCGGGGTGCCCTGGCTGTCCCCTAGGTGTCCCTGGGGGTGCCCTGGCAGTCCCTGGAGTGCCCTGGCTGTCCCCTAGGTGTCCCTGGGGGTGCCCTGGCTGTCCCCTAGGTGTCCCTGGGGGTGCCCTTGCTGTCCCTAGGGTGCCCTTGCTGTGCCCTCGGTGTCCCTGGGGGTGCCCTGGCTGTCCCCTAGGTGTCCCTGGGGGTGCCCAGGGTGTCCCTGGGGATGCCCCAGCTGTCCCCTAGGTGTCCCTGGGGGTGCCCTGCCTGTCCTCTCGGTGTCCCTGGGGGTGCCCTGGCTGTGCCCTCGGTGTCCCTGGGGGTGCCCTGGCTGTCCCTAGGGTGCCCTGGCTGTCCCCTAGGTGTCCCTGGGGGTGCCCTGGGTGTCCCTGGGTGTGCACAGGGTGTCCCTGGGGTTCCCTTGCTGTCCCCTAGGTGTCCCTGGGGGGGCCCTGGTGTCCCTGGGGTTTCCTGGCTGTCCCCTAGTTTTCCCTGGGGGGGCCCTGGTGTCCCTGGGTTGCCCTGGCTGTCCCCTAGGTGTCCCTGCCTCGCTCGTATCCTCGACTCCGCCTCCGGCGCCATGGTGACTCCCCTCCCAGTCTGGACCAGTGTGGCCTCACCCCCTCCCCTGGGGCCATCCGACCCATCCCCGTATAGACCAGTAAGGCACCGAGTGGCCACCATGGACCCCCACACGCCTGCCAGTTCATCCCAGTTCATCCCAGTCCACTCTTCGTCCATCCCAGGTTTCTCTGGTCACCCTCCCAGTGCTCTCAGTCCATCCCAGTCCCGCAGGTGTTGGTGCTTGGGGCTTGATGAGCTGGTGCCTGTCCGCAACGTGGAGCGGCTCAAACGGGACCTCAGGGTGAGGGGGGCGCGGATTTGGGGGGATCCTGGGGGTCCTGAGTTGTCGTGGAGGGGGTTTTTGGGTTGTGGGGGGTCTGGGGGGAGTCCTGGGGGCTGCTTTGGGTGCTTTGGGGGGTATTCGGGAGGTTTGGGCGGCCCATTTGAGGCATCAAAGAACCTGAGGAGGGTTTTGATAGCACCTGGAGGTGGAGGCGGCCGTGGGGGTGAGCTGGCTGTCCCAGGGGGTTCCTGGCTGTCCCTCGATGTCCCTGGGGTGCCCTGGCTGTCACTTAGGTGTCCCTCGGGGTGCCCTGGCTGTCCCTCAGAAGCCCTGGCTGTCCCCTAGGTGTCCCTGGGGTGCCCTGACTGTCCCTAGGTGTCCCTGGGGGTGCCCTGGGTGTCCCTGGGGTGCCCTGGCTGTCTCGTCAATGTCCCTGGGGGTGCCCTGACTGTCCCTGGGTGTCCCTGGGGGTGCCCTGGGTGTCCCTGGGGTGCCCTGGCTGACCCCAAGGTGTCCCTTGGGGTGCCCAGAGTGTCCCTGGGAGGTCCCTGGCTGTCCCCTAGGGGTCTCTGGGGGTGCCCTGGCTGTCCCGTCAGTGTCCCTGGGGGTGCCCTGCCTGTCCCCTCGGTGTCCCTGGGGGTGCCCTGGGTGTCCCTGGAGTGCCCTGGCTGTCCCCTAAATGTCCCTTGTGGTGCCCTGGCTGTCCCCTAGGTGTCCCTGGGGGTGCCCTTCCTGTCCCCTAGGTGTCCCTGGGGGTGCCCTGGGTGTCCCTGGGGTTCCCTGGCTTTCCCCTAGGTGTCCCTGGGGGGGCCCTGAGTGTCCCTGGGGGGGCCCTGGCTGTCCCCTTGGTGTCCCTGGGGGTGCCCAGGGTGTCCCTTAGGTGTCCCTGCGGGGGCCCTGGCTGTCCCCTAGGTGTCCCTGGGGGTGCCCTTCCTGTCCCCTAGGTGTCCCTGGGGTTCCCTGGCTGTCCCCGAGGTGTCCCTGGGGGGGCCCTGGGTGTCCCTGGGGGTGCACAGGGTGTCAGTGGGGTTCCCTGGCTGTCCCGTACGTGTCCCTGGGGGTCCCTGGAGGTCCCCTAGGTGTCCCTGGGGGTGCCCTGAGTGTCCCTGGGGGGGCCCTGGCTGTCCCCTTGGTGTCCCTTGGGGTGCCCAGGGTGTCCCTTAGGTGTCCCTGGGGTGCCCTGGCTGTCCCCAAGGTGTCCCTGGGGGTGTCCTGCCTTGACCTAGGTGTCCCTGGGGGTGCCCTGGCTGTCCCCTCCGTGTCCCTGGGGGTGCCCTGGCTGTCCCTGGGGTGCCCTGGGTGACCCCAAGGTGTCCCTTGGGGTGCCCAGAGTGTCCCTGGGAGGTCCCTGGCTGTCCCCTAGGGGTCTCTGGGGGTGCCCTGGCTGTCCCGTCAGTGTCCCTGGGGGTGCCCTGCCTGTCCCTTAGGTGTCCCTGGGGGTGTCCTGTCTGTCCCTAGGGTGCCATGGCTGTCCCTAGGGTGCCCTGGCTGTCCCCTCGGTGTCCCTGGGGGTGCCCTGGCTGTCCCCTAGGTGTCCCTGGGGGGGCCCTGGCTGTCCCTAGGGTGCCCTGGCTGTGCCCTCAGTGTCTCTGGGGGTGCCCTAGGTGTCCCTGGGGGTGCCCAGGCTGTCCCCTAGGTGTCCCTGGGCGTGCCCATGGTGTCCCTGGGGTTCCCTGGCTGTCCTGTAGGTGTCCCTGGGCTGCCCTGGCTGTCCTTGGGGTGCCCTGGCTGTGCCCTTGGTGTCCCTGAGGGTGCCCTGGCTGTCCCTAGGGTGCCCTGGCTGTGCCCTTGGTGTCCCTGGGGTGCCCTGGCTGTCCCGTCAGTGTCCCTGGGGGTGCCCTGGCTGTCCTCTAGGTGTCCCTGGGGTGCCCTGGGTGTCCCTGGCGTGCCCTGGCTGTCTCCTAGGTGTCCCTGGGGGTGCCCTTGCTGTACTCTAGGTGTCCCTGTGGGTGCCCTCCCTGTCCCTCGGGATGCCCTGGCTGTCCCCTTGGTGTCCCTGGGGGTGCCCTGGCTGTCCTCTAGGTGTCCCTGGGGGTGCCCTGGCTGTCCCTCGGGTTCCCTGGCTGTCCCCTAGGTGTCCCTGGGGGTGCCCTGAGTGTCCCTGGGCTGCCCTGGCTGTCCCCTAGGTGTCCCTGGGGTGGCCCTGGCAGTCCCCGAGGTGTCCCTGGGGGTGCCCTGGGTGTCCCTGGGGGTGCACAGCGTGGCACTGGGGTTCCCTGGCTGTCCGGTACGTGTCCCTGGGGGTGCCCTGGAGGTCCCCTAGGTGTCCCTGGGGGTGCCCTAGCTGTCTCTGGGGTGCCCTGGCTGTCCCCTAGCTGTCCCTGGGGGTACCCTGGCTGTCCCCTAGGTGTCCCTGGGGGTGCCCTAGGTGTCCCTGGAGGTGCCCTGGGTGTCCCTGTGTTGCCCTGGCTGTCTCCTAGATGTCCCTGGGGGTGCCCTGGCTGTCCCTGGAGTGCCCTGGCTGTCCTCTAGGTGTCCCTGAGGGGGCCCTGGCTGTCCCCTAGGTGTCCCTGGGGGTGCCCTTCCTGTCCCCTAGGTGTCCCTGGGGGTGCCCTGGCTGTCGTCTAGGTGTCCCTGGGGGTTCCCTGGGTGTCCCTGGGGGTGCCCTGGCTGTCGTCTAGGTGTCCCTGGGGGTTCCCTGGCTGTCCTTGGGGTGCTCTGGCTGTCCCCTTGGTGTCCCTGGGGGTGCCCTGGCTGTCCCCTAGCTGTCCCTGGGGCTGCCCTTGGTGTCCCTGGGGTGCCCTGGCTGTCCTCTAGATGTCCCTGGGGGTGCCCTGGCTGTCCCCTCGGTGTCCCTGGGCGTGCCCTGCCTGTCCCCTAGGTGTCACTGGGGGGGCCCTGGCTGTCCCCTAGGTGTCCCTGGGGGTGCCCTGCCTGTCCCCTAGGTGTCCCTGGAGGTGCCCTCGCTGTCTCTGGGGTGCCCTGGCTGTCCCCTAGGTGTCCCTGGGGGTCCCCTTGGTGTCCTTGGGGGTGCCCTCGCTGTCTCTGGGGTGCCCTGGCTGTCCCCTAGGTGTCCCTGGGGGTCCCCTTGGTGTCCTTGGGGGTGCCCTTGCTGTCCCCTAGCTGTCCCTGGGGGTGCCCTAGCTGTCCCTAGGGTGCTCTGGATGTCCCCTTGGTGTCCCTGGGGGTGCCCTGGCTGTCCCCTTGGTGTCCTTGGGGGTGCCCAGGGTGCCCCTGGGGGTGCCCGTGCTGTCCCCTAGGTGTCCCTGGGGGTGCCCTGGGTGTCCCTGGGGTGCCCTGGGGGTGCCCTGCCTGTCCCCAAAGTGTCCCTGGGGTGCCCTGCCTGTCCCCTAGGTGTCCCTGGGGGTGCCCTGGCTGTCACCTACGTGTCCCTGGGGTGCCCTGGCTGTCCCCTCGGTGTCCCTGGGGGTGCCCAGGGTGTCCCTGGGGGTGCCCTTGCTGTCCCGTAGGTGTCCCTGGGGGTGCCCTGCCTGTCCCTAGGGTGCCCTGGCTGTCCTCTACGTGTCCCTGGGGGTGCCCTGCCTTTCCTCTAGGTGTCCTTGGGGGGGCCCTGGCTGTCCCCTAGGTGTCCCTTGGGGTGCCCTGCCTGTCCCCTAGGTGTCCCTGGGTGTGCCCTGGCTGTCTTTAGGGTGCCCTGGCTGTCCCCTAGGTGCCCCTGGGGGTGCCCTAGGTGTCCCTGGGGATGCCCTGGCTGTTCCCTAGGTGTCCCTGGGGGTGCAGTGGGTGTCCCTGGGGGGGCCCTGGCTGTCCCCTAGGGGTCTCTGGGGGTGCCCTGCCTGTCCCCTAGGTGTCCCTTGGGGTGCCCTGGCTGTGCCCTCGGTGTCCCTGAGGTTGCCCTGACTGTCCCTAGGGTGCCCTGGCTGTGCCCTTGGTGTCCCTGGGGGTGCCCTGGCTGTCCCTCGGGTGCCGTGGCTGTCCCCTAGGTGTCCCTGGGGGTGCCCTGGCTGTGCCCTCAGTGTCCCTGGGTGTGCCCTGGGTCTCCCTGGGGGTGCACAGGGTTTCCCTGGGGTGCCTTGGCTGTCCCCTAGGTGTCCCTGGGGGTGTCCTGCCTTCCCCTAGGTGTCCCTCGGGTGCCCTGGCTTTCCCCTAGGTGTCCCTGGGGGTGTCCTGGCTGTCTTTAGGGTGCCCTGGCTGTCCCCTAGGTGTGGTTGGGGGTGCCCTGGGTGTCCCTGGGGGCGCCCTGGCTGTCCCCTTGGTGTCCCTGGGGGTGCCCTGGGTGTCCCTGGAGTGACCTGGCTGTCCCCTAAATGTCCCTGGGGGTGCCCTGGCTGTCCCCTAGGTGTCCCTGGGGGTGTCCTGCCTTCCCCTCGGTGTCCCTGGGGGTGCCCTGGCTTTCTTTAGGGTGCCCTGGCTGTCCCCTAGGTGTCCCTGGGGGTGCCCTGCGTGACCCTGGGGTGCCCTGGAGGTCCCCTAGGTGTCCCTGGGGGTGCCCTGGGTGTCCCTGGGGTGCATTGGCTGTCCCCTTGGTGTTCCTGGGGGTGCCCAGGGTGTCCCTGGGGGTGCCCTTGCTGTCCCCTAGGTGTCCCTGGAAGTGCCCAGGCTGTCCCTAGGGTGCCCTGGCTGTCCTCTACGTGTCCCTGGGGGTGCCGTGGCTGTCCCCTCGGTGTCCCTGGGTGTGCCCTGGGTGTGCCCTGGGTGTCCCTGGAGTGCCATGGCTGTCCCCTAAATGTCCATGGGGGTGCCCTGGCTGTCCCCTTGGTGGCTCTGGGGGTGCCCTGGGTGTCCCTGGGGGTGCCCTGGAGGTCCCCTAGGTGTCCCTGGGGGTGCCCTGGGTGTCCCTGGGGTACCCTGGCTGTCCCCAAGGTGTCCCTGGGGGTGCCCTGCCTGTCCTCTCGGTGTCCTGGGGGTGCCCTGGCTGTCCCTAGGGTGCCCTGGCTGTCCCCTAGGTTTCCCTGGGGGTGCCCTGGCTGTCCCCATGGTGTCCCTGGGGTTGCCTTCCCTGTCCTCTAGGTGTCCCTGGGGTGCCCTGGCTGTCCCCTCGGTGTCCCTGGGGGTGCCCAGGGTGTCCCTGGGAGTGCCCTGGCTGTCCCCTAGGTGTCCCTGGGGGTGCCCTGGGTGTCCCTGGGGTGCCCTGGCTGTCCCCTAGCTGTCCCTGGGGGTGCCCTGGCTGTCCCCTTCGTGTCTTGGGGATGCCCTCTCTGTCCCTAGGCTGCCCTGGCTGTCCCCTAGGTGTCCTTGGGGGTGCCCTGGGTGTCCCTGGAGTGCCCTGGCTGTCCCCTAGGTGTCCCTGGGGGTTCCCTGGCTGTCCCCTTGGTGTCCCTGGGGTGCCCTGGCTGTCCCCTAGGTGTCCCTGGGGGTGCCCTGGCTGTCCTTGGGGTGCTCTGGCTGTCCCCTTGGTGTCCCTGGGGTGCCCTGGCTGTCCTCTAGATGTCCCTGGGGGTGCCCTGGCTGTCCCCTCGGTGTCCCTGGGCGTGCCCTGCCTGTCCCCTAGGTGTCCCTGGGGGGGCCCTGGCTGTCCCCTAGGTGTCCCTGGAGGTGCCCTCGCTGTCCCTGGGGTGCCCTGGCTGTCCCCTAGGTGTCCCTGGGGGTCCCCTTGGTGTCCTTGGGGGTGCCCTTGCTGTCCCCTAGCTGTCCCTGGGGGTGCCCTAGCTGTCCCTAGGGTGCTCTGGATGTCCCCTTGGTGTCCCTGGGGGTGCCCGTGCTGTCCCCTAGGTGTCCAGGGGGTGCCCTGGGTGTCCCTGGGGTGCCCTGGGCGTGCCCTGCCTGTCCCCTAAGTGTCCCTGGGGTGCCCTGCCTGTCCCCTAGGTGTCCCTGGGGGTGCCCTGGCTGTCCCCTACGTGTCCCTGGGGTGCCCTGGCTGTCCCCTCGGTGTCCCTGGGGGTGCCCAGGGTGTCCCTGGGGGTGCCCTTGCTGTCCCGTAGTTATCCCTGGGGGTGCCCTGGATGTCCCTAGGGTGCCCTGGCTGTCCTCTACGTGTCCCTGGGGGTGCCCTGGCTGTCCCCTCGGTGTCCCTGGGGGTGCCCTGCCTTTCCCCTAGGTGTCCTTGGGGGGGCCCTGGCTGTCCCCTAGGTGTCCCTGGGGGTGCCCTGCCTGTCCCCTAGGTGTCCCTGGGGGTGCCCTGGCTGTCCCTAGGGTGACCTGGCTGTCCCCTAGGTGTCCCTGGGGGTGACCTGCCTGTCCCCTAGGTGTCCCTGGGGGTGCCCTGGCTGTCCCCAGGGTGCCCTGGCTGTGCCCTCGGTGTCTCTGGGGGTGCCCTGGCTGTCCCTAGGGTGCCCTGGCTGTCCCCTAGGTGTCCCTGGGGATGCCCTGAGTGTCCCTGGGGGGGCCCTGGCTGTCCCCTAGGTGTCCCTGGGGGTGCCCTGAGTGTGCCCTCGGTGTCCCTGAGGGTGCCCTGGCTGTGCCCTAGGTGTCCCTGGGGTGCCCCGGCTGTCCCGTCAGTGTCCCCGGGGGTGCCCTGGCTGTCCCCTAGGTGTCCCTGGGGGTGCCCTGCCTCCCCCCTAGGTGTCCCTGGGGGTTCCCAGGGTGTCCCTGGGGTGCCCTGGCTGTCCCCTACGTGTCCCTGGGGGTGCCCAGGGTGTCCCTTGGGGTGCCCAGGGTGTCCCTGGGGGTGCCCTGGGTGTCCCTGGGGTGCCCTGGCTGTCCCCTAGGTGCCCCTGGGGATTCCCTGGCTGTGCCCTGGGTGTCCCTGTGGTGCCCTGGCTGTCCCCTAGGTGTCCCTGGGGATTCCCTGGCTGTCCCCTTGGTGTCCCTGGGGTGCCCTGGCTGTCCACTAGGTGTCCCTGGGGGTGCCTTGGGGTGCTCTGGCTGTCCCCTTGGTGTCCCTGGGGGTGCCCTGCCTGTCCCCTAGGTGTCCCTGGGGGTGCCCTGGCTGTCCCGTAGGTGTCCCTGGGGGTGCCCTGGGTGTCCCTGGAGTGCCCTGGCTGTCCCCTAAATGTCCCTGGGGGTGCCCTGGCTTTCCCCTCGGTGTCCCTGGGGGTGCCCTGGGTGTCCCTGGGGGTGCCCTGCCTGTCCCCTAGGTGTCCCTGCGGTTGCCCTCGCTGTCCCTGGGGTGCCCTGGCTGTCCCCTAGGTGTCCCTGGGGGTGCCCTGGGTGTCCCTGGGGGTGCCCTGGCTGTCCCCTAGGTGTCCCTGGGGGTGCCCTGTTTGTCCCTGGAGTGCCCTGGCTGTCCCCTAAATGACCCTGGGGGAGCCCTGGCTGTCCCCTAGGTGTCCCTGGGGGTGCCCTGCCTGTCTTTAGGGTGCCCTGGCTGTCCCCTAGGTGTCCCTGGAGGTGCCCTGCGTGTCCCTGGGGTGCCCTGGCTGTTCCCTAGGTGTCCCTGGCTGTCCCGTAGGTGTCCCTGGGGGTGCCCTGGGTGTCCCTGGAGTGCCCTGGCTGTCCCCATAAATGTCCCTGGGGGTGCCCTGGCTTTCACCTCGGTGTCCCTGGGGGTGCCCTGGGTGTCCCTGGGGGTGCCCTGCCTGTCCCCTAGGTGTCCTGCGGGTGCCCCTCGCTGTCCCTGGGGTGCCCTGGCTGTCCCCTAGGTGTCCCTGGGGTGCCCTGGGTGTCCCTGGGGGTACCCTGGCTGTCCCCTAGGTGTCCCTGGGGGTGCCCTGTGTGTCCCTGGAGTGCCCTGGCTGTCCCCTAGGTGTCCCTGGGGGTGCCCTGCCTGTCTTTAGGGTGCCCTGGCTGTCCCCTAGGTGTCCCTGGAGGTGCCCTGCCTGTCCTGGGGTGCCCTGGCTGTTCCCTAGGTGTCTCTGGGGGTGCCCTAGGTGTCCCTGGGGGTGCCCTGGGTGTCTCTGGGGTGCCCTGGCTGTACCCTAGGTGTCCCTGGGGGTGCCCACGGTTGTCCCTGGGGGTGCCCTTGCTGTCCCGTAGTTATCCCTGGGGGTGCCCTGGGTGTCCCTAGAGTGCCGTGGCTGTCCCGTCAGTGTCCCTGGGGGTGCCCTGCCTGTCCCCTCGGTGTCCCTGGGGGTGCCCTGGGTGTCCCTGGAGTGCCCTGGCTGTCCCCTAAATGTCCCTTGTGGTGCCCTGGCTGTCCCTAGGTGTCCTTGGGGGTGCCCTTCCTGTCCCCTAGGTGTCCCTGGGGGTGCCCTGGGTGTCCCTGGGGTTCCCTGGCTTTCCCCTAGGTGTCCCTGGGGGGGGCCCTGAGTGTCCCTGGGGGGGCCCTGGCTGTCCCCTTGGTGTCCCTGGGGGTGCCCAGGGTGTCCCTTAGGTGTCCCTGCGGGGGCCCTGGCTGTCCCCTAGGTGTCCCTGGGGGTGCCCTTCCTGTCCCCTAGGTGTCCCTGGGTCTGTCCCTGGCTGTCCCCGAGGTGTCCCTGGGGGGGCCCTGGGTGTCCCTGGGGGTGCACAGGGTGTCAGTGGGGTTCCCTGGCTGTCCCGTACGTGTCCCTGGGGGTTCCCTGGAGGTCCCCTAGGTGTCCCTGGGGGTGCCCTGAGTGTCCCTTGGGGGGCCCTGGCTGTCCCCTTGGTGTCCCTTGGGGTGCCCAGGGTGTCCCTTAGGTGTCCCTGGGGTGCCCTGGCTGTCCCCAAGGTGTCCCTGGGGGTGTCCTGCCTTGACCTAGGTGTCCCTGGGGGTGCCCTGGCTGTCCCCTCCGTGTCCCTGGGGGTGCCCTGGCTGTCCCTGGGGTGCCCTGGGTGACCCCAAGGTGTCCCTTGGGGTGCCCAGAGTGTCCCTGGGAGGTCCCTGGCTGTCCCCTAGGTTTCTCTGGGGGTGCCCCTGGCTGTCCCCGTCAGTGTCCCTGGGGGTGCCCTGCCTGTCCCTTAGGTGTCCCTGGGGGGTGTCCTGTCTGTCCCTAGGGTGCCATGGCTGTCCCTAGGGTGCCCTGGCTGTCCCCTCGGTGTCCCTGGGGGTGCCCCTGGCTGTCCCCTAGGTGTCCCTGGGGGGGCCCTGGCTGTCCCTAGGGTGCCCTGGCTGTGCCCTCAGTGTCTCTGGGGGTGCCCTAGGTGTCCCTGGGGGTGCCCAGGCTGTCCCCCTAGGTGTCCCTGGGCGTGCCCATGGTGTCCCTGGGGTTCCCTGGCTGTCCTGTAGGTGTCCCTGGGCTGCCCTGGCTGTCCTTGGGGTGCCCTGGCTGTGCCCTTGGTGTCCCTGAGGGTGCCCTGGCTGTCCCTAGGGTGCCCTGGCTGTGCCCTTGGTGTCCCTGGGGTGCCCTGGCTGTCCCGTCAGTGTCCCTGGGGGTGCCCTGGCTGTCCTCTAGGTGTCCCTGGGGTGCCCTGGGTGTCCCTGGCGTGCCCTGGCTGTCTCCTAGGTGTCCCTGGGGGTGCCCTTGCTGTACTCTAGTTGTCCCTGTGGGTGCCCTCCCTGTCCCTCGGGATGCCCTGGCTGTCCCCTTGGTGTCCCTGGGGGTGCCCTGGCTGTCCCTCTAGGTGTCCCTGGGGGTGCCCTGGCTGTCCCTCGGGTTCCCTGGCTGTCCCCTAGGTGTCCCTGGGGGTGCCCTGAGTGTCCCTGGGCTGCCCTGGCTGTCCCCTAGGTGTCCCTGGGGTGGCCCTGGCAGTCCCCGAGGTGTCCCTGGGGGTGCCCTGGGTGTCCCTGGGGGTGCACAGCGTGGCACTGGGGTTCCCTGGCTGTCCGGTACGTGTCCCTGGGGGTGCCCTGGAGGTCCCCTAGGTGTCCCTGGGGGTGCCCTCGCTGTCCCTGGGGTGCCCTGGCTGTCCCCTAGCTGTCCCTGGGGGTACCCTGGCTGTCCCCTAGGTGTCCCTGGGGGTGCCCTAGGTGTCCCTGGAGGTGCCCTGGGTGTCCCTGTGTTGCCCTGGCTGTCCCCTAGATGTCCCTGGGGGTGCCCTGGCTGTCCCTGGAGTGCCCTGGCTGTCCTCTAGGTGTCCCTGAGGGGGCCCTGGCTGTCCCCTAGGTGTCCCTGGGGGTGCCCTTCCTGTCCCCTAGGTGTCCCTGGGGGTGCCCTGGCTGTCGTCTAGGTGTCCCTGGGGGTTCCCTGGGTGTCCCTGGGGTGCCCTGGCTGTCCTCTAGATGTCCCTGGGGGTGCCCTGGCTGTCCCCCTCGGTGTCCCTGGGCGTGCCCTGCCTGTCCCCTCGGTGTCCCTGGGGGGCCCTGGCTGTCCCCTAGGTGTCCCTGGGGGTGCCCTGCCTGTCCCCTAGGTGTCCCTGGAGGTGCCCTCGCTGTCTCTGGGGTGCCCTGGCTGTCCCCTAGGTGTCCCTGGGGGTCCCCTTGGTGTCCTTGGGGGTGCCCTCGCTGTCCCTGGGGTGCCCTGGCTGTCCCCTAGCTGTCCCTGGGGGTACCCTGGCTGTCCCCTAGGTGTCCCTGGGGGTGCCCTAGGTGTCCCTGGAGGTGCCCTGGGTGTCCCTGTGTTGCCCTGGCTGTCCCCTAGATGTCCCTGCGGGTGCCCTGGCTGTCCCTGGAGTGCCCTGGCTGTCCTCTAGGTGTCCCTGAGGGGGCCCTGGCTGTCCCTAGGTGTCCCTGGGGTGCCCTTCCTGTCCCCTAGGTGTCCCTGGGGGTGCCCTGGCTGTCGTCTAGGTGTCCCTGGGGGTTCCCCTGGGTGTCCCTGGGGGTGCCCTGGCTGTCGTCTAGGTGTCCCTGGGGGTTCCCTGGCTGTCCTTGGGGTGCTCTGGCTGTCCCCCTTGGTGTCCCTGGGGGTGCCCTCGCTGTCCCCTAGCTGTCCCTGGGGCTGCCCTTGGTGTCCCTGGGGTGCCCTGGCTGTCCCTCTAGATGTCCCTGGGGGGGCCCTGGCTGTCCCCTAGGTGTCCCTGGGGGTGCCCTGCCTGTCCCCTAGGTGTCCCTGGAGGTGCCCTCGCTGTCTCTGGGGTGCCCCTGGCTGTCCCCTAGCTGTCCCTGGGGGTGCCCTAGCTGTCCCCTAGGGTGCTCTGGATGTCCCCTTGGTGTCCCTGGGGGTGCCCTGGCTGTCCCCTTGGTGTCCTTGGGGGTGCCCAGGGTGCCCCTGGGGGTGCCCGTGCTGTCCCCTAGGTGTCCCTGGGGGTGCCCTGGGTGTCCCTGGGGTGCCCCTGGGGGTGCCCTGCCTGTCCCCTAAGTGTCCCTGGGGTGCCCTGCCTGTCCCCTAGGTGTCCCTGGGGGTGCCCTGGCTGTCACCTACGTGTCCCTGGGGTGCCCTGGCTGTCCCCTCGGTGTCCCTGGGGTGCCCAGGGTGTCCCTGGGGGTGCCCTTGCTGTCCCGTAGGTGTCCCTGGGGGTGCCCTGCCTGTCCCTAGGGTGCCCTGGCTGTCCTCTACGTGTCCCTGGGGGTGCCCTGGCTGTCCCCTCGGTGTCCCTGGGGGTGCCCTGCCTTTCCTCTAGGTGTCCTTGGGGGGGCCCTGGCTGTCCCCTAGGTGTCCCTTGGGGTGCCCTGCCTGTCCCCTAGGTGTCCCTGGGTGTGCCCTGGCTGTCTTTAGGGTGCCCTGGCTGTCCCCTAGGTGCCCCTGGGGGTGCCCTAGGTGTCCCTGGGGATGCCCTGGCTGTTCCCTAGGTGTCCCTGGGGGTGCACTGGGTGTCCCTGGGGGGGCCCTGGCTGTCCCCTAGGTGTCCCTGGGGGTGTCCTGCCTTCCCCTCGGTGTCTCTGGGGGTGCCCTGGCTTTCTTTAGGGTGCCCTGGCTGTCCCCTAGGTGTCCCTGGGGGTGCCCTGCGTGACCCTGGGGTGCCCTGGAGGTCCCCTAGGTGTCCCTGGGGGTGCCCTGGGTGTCCCTGGGGTGCATTGGCTGTCCCCTTGGTGTCCCTGGGGGTGCCGTGGCTGTCCCCTCGGTGTCCCTGGGTGTGCCCTGGGTGTGCCCTGGGTGTCCCTGGAGTGCCATGGCTGTCCCCTAAATGTCCCTGGGGGTGCCCTGGCTGTCCCCTTGGTGGCTCTGGGGGTGCCCTGGGTGTCCCTGGGGGTGCCCTGGAGGTCCCCTAGGTGTCCCTGGGGGTGCCCTGGGTGTCCCTGGGGTACCCTGGCTGTCCCCAAGGTGTCCCTGGGGGTGCCCTGCCTGTCCTCTCGGTGTCCTGGGGGTGCCCTGGCTGTCCCTAGGGTGCCCTGGCTGTCCCCTAGGTTTCCCTGGGGGTGCCCTGGCTGTCCCCATGGTGTCCCTGGGGTTGCCTTCCCTGTCCCCTAGGTGTCCCTGGGGTGCCCTGGCTGTCCCCTCGGTGTCCCTGGGGGTGCCCAGGGTGTCCCTGGGAGTGCCCTGGCTGTCCCCTAGGTGTCCCTGGGGGTGCCCTGGGTGTCCCTGGGGTGCCCTGGCTGTCCCCTAGCTGTCCCTGGGGGTGCCCTGGCTGTCCCCTTCGTGTCTTGGGGATGCCCTCTCTGTCCCTAGGCTGCCCTGGCTGTCCCCTAGGTGTCCTTGGGGGTGCCCTGGGTGTCCCTGGAGTGCCCTGGCTGTCCCCTAGGTGTCCCTGGGGGTTCCCTGGCTGTCCCCTTGGTGTCCCTGGGGTGCCCTGGCTGTCCCCTAGGTGTCCCTGGGGGTGCCCTGGCTGTCCTTGGGGTGCTCTGGCTGTCCCCTTGGTGTCCCTGGGGTGCCCTGGCTGTCCTCAAGATGTCCCTGGGGGTGCCCTGGCTGTCCCCTCGGTGTCCCTGGGCGTGCCCTGCCTGTCCCCTAGGTGTCCCTGGGGGGGCCCTGGCTGTCCCCTAGGTGTCCCTGGAGGTGCCCTCGCTGTCCCTGGGGTGCCCTGGCTGTCCCCTAGGTGTCCCTGGGGGTCCCCTTGGTGTCCTTGGGGGTGCCCTTGCTGTCCCCTAGCTGTCCCTGGGGGTGCCCTAGCTGTCCCTAGGGTGCTCTGGATGTCCCCTTGGTGTCCCTGGGGGTGCCCGTGCTGTCCCCTAGGTGTCCAGGGGGTGCCCTGGGTGTCCCTGGGGTGCCCTGGGCGTGCCCTGCCTGTCCCCTAAGTGTCCCTGGGGTGCCCTGCCTGTCCCCTAGGTGTCCCTGGGGGTGCCCTGGCTGTCCCCTACGTGTCCCTGGGGTGCCCTGGCTGTCCCCTCGGTGTCCCTGGGGGTGCCCAGGGTGTCCCTGGGGGTGCCCTTGCTGTCCCGTAGGTGTCCCTGGGGGTGCCCTGGATGTCCCTAGGGTGCCCTGGCTGTCCTCTACGTGTCCCTGGGGGTGCCCTGGCTGTCCCCTCGGTGTCCCTGGGGGTGCCCTGCCTTTCCCCTAGGTGTCCTTGGGGGGGCCCTGGCTGTCCCCTAGGTGTCCCTGGGGGTGCCCTGCCTGTCCCCTAGGTGTCCCTGGGGGTGCCCTGGCTGTCCCTAGGGTGACCTGGCTGTCCCCTAGGTGTCCCTGGGGGTGACCTGCCTGTCCCCTAGGTGTCCCTGGGGGTGCCCTGGCTGTCCCCAGGGTGCTCTGGCTGTTCCCTCGGTGTCTCTGGGGGTGCCCTGGCTGTCCCTAGGGTGCCCTGGCTGTCCCCTAGGTGTCCCTGGGGATGCCCTGAGTGTCCCTGGGGGGGCCCTGGCTGTCCCCTAGGTGTCCCTGGGGGTGCCCTGAGTGTGCCCTCGGTGTCCCTGAGGGTGCCCTGGCTGTGCCCTAGGTGTCCCTGGGGTGCCCCGGCTGTCCCGTCAGTGTCCCCGGGGGTGCCCTGGCTGTCCCCTAGGTGTCCCTGGGGGTGCCCTGCCTCCCCCCTAGGTGTCCCTGGGGGTTCCCAGGGTGTCCCTGGGGTGCCCTGGCTGTCCCCTACGTGTCCCTGGGGGTGCCCAGGGTGTCCCTGGGGGTGCCCTGGGTGTCCCTGGGGTGCCCTGGCTGTCCCCTAGGTGCCCCTGGGGATTCCCTGGCTGTGCCCTGGGTGTCCCTGTGGTGCCCTGGCTGTCCCCTAGGTGTCCCTGGGGATTCCCTGGCTGTCCCCTTGGTGTCCCTGGGGTGCCCTGGCTGTCCACTAGGTGTCCCTGGGGGTGCCCTGGCTCTCTTTGGGGTGCTCTGGCTGTCCCCTTGGTGTCCCTGGGGGTGCCCTGCCTGTCCCCTAGGTGTCCCTGGGGGTGCCCTGGCTGTCCCGTAGGTGTCCCTGGGGGTGCCCTGGGTGTCCCTGGAGTGCCCTGGCTGTCCCCTAAATGTCCCTGGGGGTGCCCTGGCTTTCCCCTCGGTGTCCCTGGGGGTGCCCTGGGTGTCCCTGGGGGTGCCCTGCCTGTCCCCTAGGTGTCCCTGCGGTTGCCCTCGCTGTCCCTGGGGTGCCCTGGCTGTCCCCTAGGTGTCCCTGGGGGTGCCCTGGGTGTCCCTGGGGGTGCCCTGGCTGTCCCCTAGGTGTCCCTGGGGGTGCCCTGTGTGTCCCTGGAGTGCCCTGGCTGTCCCCTAAATGACCCTGGGGGAGCCCTGGCTGACCCCTAGGTGTCCCTGGGGGTGCCCTGCCTGTCTTTAGGGTGCCCTGGCTGTCCCCTAGGTGTCCCTGGAGGTGCCCTGCGTGTCCCTGGGGTGCCCTGGCTGTTCCCTAGGTGTCCCTGGCTGTCCCGTAGGTGTCCCTGGGGGTGCCCTGGGTGTCCCTGGAGTGCCCTGGCTGTCCCCTAAATGTCCCTGGGGGTGCCCTGGCTTTCCCCTCGGTGTCCCTGGGGGTGCACTGGGTGTCCCTGGGGGTGCCCTGCCTGTCCCCTAGGTGTCCCTGCGGGTGCCCTCGCTGTCCCTGGGGTGCCCTGGCTGTCCCCTAGGTGTCCCTGGGGGTGCCCTGGGTGTCCCTGGGGGTGCCCTGGCTGTCCCCTAGGTGTCCCTGGGGGTGCCCTGTGTGTCCCTGGAGTGCCCTGGCTGTCCCCTAGGTGTCCCTGGGGGTGCCCTGCCTGTCTTTAGGGTGCCCTGGCTGTCCCCTAGGTGTCCCTGGAGGTGCCCTGCCTGTCCTGGGGTGCCCTGGCTGTTCCCTAGGTGTCTCTGGGGGTGCCCTAGGTGTCCCTGGGGGTGCCCTGGGTGTCTCTGGGGTGCCCTGGCTGTACCCTAGGTGTCCCTGGGGGTGCCCACGGTGTCCCTGGGGGTGCCCTTGCTGTCCCGTAGTTATCCCTGGGGGTGTCCTGGGTGTCCCTAGAGTGTCGTGGCTGTCCCGTCAGTGTCCCTGGGGGTGCCCTGCCTGTCCCCTCGGTGTCCCTGGGGGTGCCCTGGGTGTCCCTGGAGTGCCCTGGCTGTCCCCTAAATGTCCCTTGTGGTGCCCTGGCTGTCCCCTAGGTGTCCCTGGGGGTGCCCTTCCTGTCCCCTAGGTGTCCCTGGGGGTGCCCTGGGTGTCCCTGGGGTTCCCTGGCTTTCCCCTAGGTGTCCCTGGGGGGGCCCTGAGTGTCCCTGGGGGGGCCCTGGCTGTCCCCTTGGTGTCCCTGGGGGTGCCCAGGGTGTCCCTTAGGTGTCCCTGCGGGGGCCCTGGCTGTCCCCTAGGTGTCCCTGGGGGTGCCCTTCCTGTCCCCTAGGTGTCCCTGGGGTTCCCTGGCTGTCCCCGAGGTGTCCCTGGGAGGGCCCTGGGTGTCCCTGGGGGTGCACAGGGTGTCAGTGGGGTTCCCTGGCTGTCCCGTACGTGTCCCTGGGGGTCCCTGGAGGTCCCCTAGGTGTCCCTGGGGGTGCCCTGAGTGTCCCTGGGGGGGCCCTGGCTGTCCCCTTGGTGTCCCTTGGGGTGCCCAGGGTGTCCCTTAGGTGTCCCTGGGGTGCCCTGGCTGTCCCCAAGGTGTCCCTGGGGGTGTCCTGCCTTGACCTAGGTGTCCCTGGGGGTGCCCTGGCTGTCCCCTCCGTGTCCCTGGGGGTGCCCTGGCTGTCCCTGGGGTGCCCTGGGTGACCCCATGGTGTCCCTTGGGGTGCCCAGAGTGTCCCTGGGAGGTCCCTGGCTGTCCCCTAGGGGTCTCTGGGGGTGCCCTGGCTGTCCCGTCAGTGTCCCTGGGGGTGCCCTGCCTGTCCCTTAGGTGTCCCTGGGGGTGTCCTGTCTGTCCCTAGGGTGCCATGGCTGTCCCTAGGGTGCCCTGGCTGTCCCCTCGGTGTCCCTGGGGGTGCCCTGGCTGTCCCCTAGGTGTCCCTGGGGGGGCCCTGGCTGTCCCTAGGGTGCCCTGGCTGTGCCCTCAGTGTCTCTGGGGGTGCCCTAGGTGTCCCTGGGGGTGCCCAGGCTGTCCCCTAGGTGTCCCTGGGCGTGCCCATGGTGTCCCTGGGGTTCCCTGGCTGTCCTGTAGGTGTCCCTGGGCTGCCCTGGCTGTCCTTGGGGTGCCCTGGCTGTGCCCTTGGTGTCCCTGAGGGTGCCCTGGCTGTCCCTAGGGTGCCCTGGCTGTGCCCTTGGTGTCCCTGGGGTGCCCTGGCTGTCCCGTCAGTGTCCCTGGGGGTGCCCTGGCTGTCCTCTAGGTGTCCCTGGGGTGCCCTGGGTGTCCCTGGCGTGCCCTGGCTGTCTCCTAGGTGTCCCTGGGGGTGCCCTTGCTGTACTCTAGGTGTCCCTGTGGGTGCCCTCCCTGTCCCTCGGGATGCCCTGGCTGTCCCCTTGGTGTCCCTGGGGGTGCCCTGGCTGTCCTCTAGGTGTCCCTGGGGGTGCCCTGGCTGTCCCTCGGGTTCCCTGGCTGTCCCCTAGGTGTCCCTGGGGGTGCCCTGAGTGTCCCTGGGCTGCCCTGGCTGTCCCCTAGGTGTCCCTGGGGTGGCCCTGGCAGTCCCCGAGGTGTCCCTGGGGGTGCCCTGGGTGTCCCTGGGGGTGCACAGCGTGGCACTGGGGTTCCCTGGCTGTCCGGTACGTGTCCCTGGGGGTGCCCTGGAGGTCCCCTAGGTGTCCCTGGGGGTGCCCTCGCTGTCCCTGGGGTGCCCTGGCTGTCCCCTAGCTGTCCCTGGGGGTACCCTGGCTGTCTCCTAGGTGTCCCTGGGGGTGCCCTAGGTGTCCCTGGAGGTGCCCTGGGTGTCCCTGTGTTGCCCTGGCTGTCCCCTAGATGTCCCTGGGGGTGCCCTGGCTGTCCCTGGAGTGCCCTGGCTGTCCTCTAGGTGTCCCTGAGGGGGCCCTGGCTGTCCCCTAGGTGTCCCTGGGGGTGCCCTTCCTGTCCCCTAGGTGTCCCTGGGGGTGCCCTGGCTGTCGTCTAGGTGTCCCTGGGGGTTCCCTGGGTGTCCCTGGGGGTGCCCTGGCTGTCCTTGGGGTGCTCTGGCTGTCCCCTTGGTGTCCCTGGGGGTGCCCTGGCTGTCCCCTAGCTGTCCCTGGGGCTGCCCTTGGTGTCCCTGGGGTGCCCTGGCTGTCCTCTAGATGTCCCTGGGGGTGCCCTGGCTGTCCCCTCGGTGTCCCTGGGCGTGCCCTGCCTGTCCCCTAGGTGTCCCTGGAGGTGCCCTCGCTGTCTCTGGGGTGCCCTGGCTGTCCCCTAGGTGTTCCTGGGGGTCCCCTTGGTGTCCTTGGGGGTGCCCTCGCTGTCCCTGGGGTGCCCTGGCTGTCCCCTAGCTGTCCCTGGGGGTACCCTGGCTGTCCCCTAGGTGTCCCTGGGGGTGCCCTAGGTGTCCCTGGAGGTGCCCTGGGTGTCCCTGTGTTGCCCTGGCTGTCCCCTAGATGTCCCTGCGGGTGCCCTGGCTGTCCCTGGAGTGCCCTGGCTGTCCTCTAGGTGTCCCTGAGGGGGCCCTGGCTGTCCCCTAGGTGTCCCTGGGGGTGCCCTTCCTGTCCCCTAGGTGTCCCTGGGGGTGCCCTGGCTGTCGTCTAGGTGTCCCTGGGGGTTCCCTGGGTGTCCCTGGGGGTGCCCTGGCTGTCGTCTAGGTGTCCCTGGGGGTTCCCTGGCTGTCCTTGGGGTTGCTCTGGCTGTCCCCTTGGTGTCCCTGGGGGTGCCATCCGCTGTCCCCTAGCTGTCCCTGGGGCTGCCCTTGGTGTCCCTGGGGTGCCCTGGCTGTCCTCTAGATGTCCCTGGGGGTGCCCTGGCTGTCCCCTCGGTGTCCCTGGGCGTGCCCTGCCTGTCCCCTAGGTGTCCCTGGGGGGGCCCTGGCTGTCCCCTAGGTGTCCCTGGGGGTGCCCTGCCTGTCCCCTAGGTGTCCCTGGAGGTGCCCTCGCTGTCTCTGGGGTGCCCTGGCTGTCCCCTAGGTGTCCCTGGGGGTCCCCTTGGTGTCCTTGGGGGTGCCCTTGCTGTCCCCTAGCTGTCCCTGGGGGTGCCCTAGCTGTCCCTAGGGTGCTCTGGTTGTCCCCTTGGTGTCCCTGGGGGTGCCCTGGCTGTCCCCTTGGTGTCCTTGGGGGTGCCCAGGGTGCCCCTGGGGGTGCCCGTGCTGTCCCCTAGGTGTCCCTGGGGGTGCCCTGGGTGTCCCTGGGGTGCCCTGGGGGTGCCCTGCCTGTCCCCTAAGTGTCCCTGGGGTGCCCTGCCTGTCCCCTAGGTGTCCCTGGGGGTGCCCTGGCTGTCACCTACGTGTCCCTGGGGTGCCCTGGCTGTCCCCTCGGTGTCCCTGGGGGTGCCCAGGGTGTCCCTGGGGGTGCCCTTGCTGTCCCGTAGGTGTCCCTGGGGGTGCCCTGGGTGTCCCTAGGGTGCCCTGGCTGTCCTCTACGTGTCCCTGGGGGTGCCCTGGCTGTCCCCTCGGTGTCCCTGGGGGTGCCCTGCCTTTCCTCTAGGTGTCCTTGGGGGGGCCCTGGCTGTCCCCTAGGTGTCCCTTGGGGTGCCCTGCCTGTCCCCTAGGTGTCCCTGGGTGTGCCCTGGCTGTCTTTAGGGTGCCCTGGCTGTCCCCTAGGTGCCCCTGGGGGTGCCCTAGGTGTCCCTGGGGAGGCCCTGGCTGTTCCCTAGGTGTCCCTGGGGGTGCACTGGGTGTCCCTGGGGGGGCCCTGGCTGTCCCCTAGGGGTCTCTGGGGGTGCCCTGCCTGTCCCCTAGGTGTCCCTTGGGGTGCCCTGGCTGTGCCCTCGGTGTCCCTGAGGTTGCCCTGACTGTCCCTAGGGTGCCCTGGCTGTGCCCTTGGTGTCCCTGGGGGTGCCCTGGCTGTCCCTCGGGTGCCGTGGCTGTCCCCTAGGTGTCCCTGGGGGTGCCCTGGCTGTGCCCTCAGTGTCCCTGGGTGTGCCCTGGGTCTCCCTGGGGGTGCACAGGGTATCCCTGGGGTGCCTTGGCTGTCCCCTAGGTGTCCCTGGGGGTGTCCTGCCTTCCCCTAGGTGTCCCTCGGGTGCCCTGGCTTTCCCCTAGGTGTCCCCTGGGGGTGTCCTGGCTGTCTTTAGGGTGCCCTGGCTGTCCCCTAGGTGTGGTTGGGGGTGCCCTGGGTGTCCCTGGGGGCGCCCTGGCTGTCCCCTTGGTGTCCCTGGGGGTGCCCTGGGTGTCCCTGGAGTGACCTGGCTGTCCCCTAAATGTCCCTGGGGGTGCCCTGGCTGTCCCCTAGGTGTCCCTGGGGGTGTCCTGCCTTCCCCTCGGTGTCCCTGGGGGTGCCCTGGCTTTCTTTAGGGTGCCCTGGCTGTCCCCTAGGTGTCCCTGGGGGTGCCCTGGGTGTCCCTGGGGTGCATTGGCTGTCCCCTTGGTGTCCCTGGGGGTGCCCAGGGTGTCCCTGGGGGTGCCCTTGCTGTCCCCTAGGTGTCCCTGGGGGTGCCCTGGCTGTCCCTAGGGTGCCCTGGCTGTCCTCTACGTGTCCCTGGGGGTGCCGTGGCTGTCCCCTCGGTGTCCCTGGGTGTGCCCTGGGTGTGCCCTGGGTGTCCCTGGAGTGCCATGGCTGTCCCCTAAATGTCCCTGGGGGTGCCCTGGCTGTCCCCTTGGTGGCTCTGGGGGTGCCCTGGGTGTCCCTGGGGGTGCCCTGGAGGTCCCCTAGGTGTCCCTGGGGGTGCCCCTGGGTGTCCCTGGGGTACCCTGGCTGTCCCCAAGGTGTCCCTGGGGGTGCCCTGCCTGTCCTCTCGGTGTCCTGGGGGTGCCCATGGCTGTCCCTAGGGTGCCCTGGCTGTCCCCTAGGTTTCCCTGGGGGTGCCCTGGCTGTCCCCATGGTGTCCCTGGGGTTGCCTTCCCTGTCCCCTAGGTGTCCCTGGGGTGCCCTGGCTGTCCCCTCGGTGTCCCTGGGGGTGCCCAGGGTGTCCCTGGGAGTGCCCTGGCTGTCCCCTAGGTGTCCCTGGGGGTGCCCTGGGTGTCCCTGGGGTGCCCTGGCTGTCCCCTAGCTGTCCCTGGGGGTGCCCTGGCTGTCCCCTTCGTGTCTTGGGGATGCCCTCTCTGTCCCTAGGCTGCCCTGGCTGTCCCCTAGGTGTCCTTGGGGGTGCCCTGGGTGTCCCTGGAGTGCCCTGGCTGTCCCCTAGGTGTCCCTGGGGGTTCCCTGGCTGTCCCCTTGGTGTCCCTGGGGTGCCCTGGCTGTCCCCTAGGTGTCCCTGGGGGTGCCCTGGCTGTCCTTGGGGTGCTCTGGCTGTCCCCTTGGTGTCCCTGGGGTGCCCTGGCTGTCCTCTAGATGTCCCTGGGGGTGCCGGGGCCTGGCTGTCCCCTCGGTGTCCCTGGGCGTGCCCTGCCTGTCCCCTAGGTGTCCCTGGGGGGGCCCTGGCTGTCCCCTAGGTGTCCCTGGAGGTGCCCCTCGCTTGTCCCTGGGTGCCCTGGCTGTCCCCTAGGTGTCCCTGGGGGTCCCCTGGTGTCCTTGGGGGTGCCCTTGCTGTCCCCTAGCTGTCCCTGGGGGTGCCCTAGCTGTCCCTAGGGTGCTCTGGATGTCCCCTTGGTGTCCCTGGGGGTGCCCTGGCTGTCCCCTTGGTGTCCTTGGGGGTGCCCAGGGTATCCCTGGGGGTGCCCGTGCTGTCCCCTAGGTGTCCAGGGGGTGCCCTGGGTGTCCCCTAAGTGTCCCTGGGGTGCCCTGCCTGTCCCCTAGGTGTCCCTGGGGGTGCCCTGGCTGTCCCCCTACGTGTCCCTGGGGTGCCCTGGCTGTCCCCTCGGTGTCCCTGGGGGTGCCCAGGGTGTCCCTGGGGGGTGCCCTTGCTGTCCCGTAGGTGTCCCTGGGGGTGCCCTGGATGTCCCTAGGGTGCCCTGGCTGTCCTCTACGTGTCCCTGGGGGTGCCCTGGCTGTCCCCTCGTGTCCCTGGGGGTGCCCTGCCTTTCCCCCTAGGTGTCCTTGGGGGGGCCCTGGCTGTCCCCTAGGTGTCCCTGGGGGTGCCCTGCCTGTCCCCTAGATGTCCCTGGGGGTGCCCTGGCTGTCCCTAGGGTGACCTGGCTGTCCCCTAGGTGTCCCTGGGGGGTGACCTGCCTGTCCCCTAGGTGTCCCTGGGGGTGCCCTTGGCTGTCCCCAGGGTGCTCTGGCTGTTCCCTCGGTGTCTCTGGGGGTGCCCTGGCTTGTCCCTAGGGTGCCCTGGCTGTCCCCTAGGTGTCCCTGGGGATGCCCTGAGTGTCCCTGGGGGGCCCTGGCTGTCCCCTAGGTGTCCCTGGGGGTGCCCTGAGTGTGCCCTCGGTGTCCCTGAGGGTGCCCTGGCTGTGCCCTAGGTGTCCCTGGGGTGCCCCGGCTGTCCCGTCAGTGTCCCCGGGGGTGCCCTGGCTGTCCCCTAGGTGTCCCTGGGGGTGCCCTGCCTCCCCCCTAGGTGTCCCTGGGGGTTCCCAGGGTGTCCCTGGGGTGCCCTGGCTGTCCCTACGTGTCCCTGGGGGTGCCCAGGGTGTCCCTGGGGGTGCCCTGGGTGTCCTTGGGGTGCCCTGGCTGTCCCCTAGGTGCCCCTGGGGATTCCCTGGCTGTGCCCTGGGTGTCCCTGTGGTGCCCTGGCTGTCCCTAGGTGTCCCTGGGGATTCCCTGGCTGTCCCCTTGGTGTCCCTGGGGTGCCCTGGCTGTCCACTAGGTGTCCCTGGGGGTGCCCTGGCTCTCTTTGGGGTGCTCTGGCTGTCCCCCTTGGTGTCCCTGGGGGTGCCCTGCCTGTCCCCTAGGTGTCCCTGGGGGTGCCCTGGCTGTCCCGTAGGTGTCCCTGGGGGTGCCCTGGGTGTCCCTGGAGTGCCCTGGCTGTCCCCTAAATGTCCCTGGGGGTGCCCTGGCTTTCCCCTCGGTGTCCCTGGGGGTGCCCTGGGTGTCCCTGGGGGTGCCCTGCCTGTCCCCTAGGTGTCCCTGCGGTTGCCCTCGCTGTCCCTGGGGTGCCCTGGCTGTCCCCTAGGTGTCCCTGGGGGTGCCCTGGGTGTCCCTGGGGGTGCCCTGGCTGTCCCCTAGGTGTCCCTGGGGGTGCCCTGTGTGTCCCTGGAGTGCCCTGGCTGTCCCCTAAATGACCCTGGGGGAGCCCTGGCTGACCCCTAGGTGTCCCTGGGGGTGCCCTGCCTGTCTTTAGCGGTGCCCTGGCTGTCCCCTAGGTGTCCCTGGAGGTGCCCTGCGGTGTCCCTGGGGTGCCCTGGCTGTTCCCTAGGTGTCCCTGGCTGTCCCGTAGGTGTCCCTGGGGGTGCCCTGGGTGTCCCTGGAGTGCCCCTGGCTGTCCCCTAAATGTCCCTGGGGGTGCCCTGGCTTTCCCCTCGGTGTCCCTGGGGGGTGCACTGGGTGTCCCTGGGGGTGCCCTGCCTGTCCCCTAGGTGTCCTGCGGGTGCCCTCGCTGTCCCTGGGGTGCCCTGGCTGTCCCCTAGGTGTCCCTGGGGGTGCCCTGGGTGTCCCTGGGGGTGCCCTGGCTGTCCCCTAGGTGTCCCTGGGGGTGCCCTGTGTGTCCCTGGAGTGCCCTGGCTGTCCCCTAAATGACCCTGGGGGAGCCCTGGCTGACCCCTAGGTGTCCCTGGGGTGCCCTGCCTGTCTTTAGGGTGCCCTGGCTGTCCCCTAGGTGTCCCTGGAGGTGCCCTGCCTGTCCTGGGGTGCCCTGGCTGTTCCCTAGGTGTCTCTGGGGGGTGCCCTAGGTGTCCCTGGGGTGCCCTGGGTGTCTCTGGGGTGCCCTGGCTGTACCCTAGGTGTCCCTGGGGGTGCCCACGGTGTCCCTGGGGGTGCCCTTGCTGTCCCGTAGTTATCCCTGGGGGTGTCCTGGGTGTCCCTAGAGTGTCGTGGCTGTCCCGTCAGTGTCCCTGGGGGTGCCCTGCCTGTCCCCTCGGTGTCCCTGGGGGTGCCCTGGGTGTCCCTGGAGTGCCCTGGCTGTCCCCTAAATGTCCCTTGTGGTGCCCTGGCTGTCCCCTAGGTGTCACCTGGGGGTGCCCTTCCTGT
Organism: Chamaea fasciata; assembly: GCF_029207755.1. Lineage (NCBI taxonomy): Eukaryota > Metazoa > Chordata > Aves > Passeriformes > Sylviidae > Chamaea > Chamaea fasciata. Next base: position 64,877 of record NW_027094385.1, read on the forward strand.
CCCCTAGGTGTCCCTGGGGTGCCCTGGGTGTCCCTGGGGTTCCCTGGCTTTCCCCTAGGTGTCCCTGGGGGGGCCCTGAGTGTCCCTGGGGGGGCCCTGGCTGTCCCCTTGGTGTCCCTGGGGGTGCCCAGGGTGTCCCTTAGGTGTCCCTGCGGGGGCCCTGGCTGTCCCCTAGGTGTCCTGGGGGTGCCCTTCCTGTCCCCTAGGTGTCCCTGGGGTTCCCTGGCTGTCCCCGAGGTGTCCCTGGGAGGGCCCTGGGTGTCCCTGGGGGTGCACAGGGTGTCAGTGGGGTTCCCTGGCTGTCCCGTACGTGTCCCTGGGGGTCCCTGAGGTCCCCTAGGTGTCCCTGGAGGTGCCCTGAGTGTCCCTGGGGGGCCCTGGCTGTCCCCTTGGTGTCCCTTGGGGTGCCCAGGGTGTCCCTTAGGTGTCCCTGGGGTGCCCTGGCTGTCCCCAAGCTGTCCCTGGGGGTGTCCTGCCTTGACCTAGGTGTCCCTGGGGTGCCCTGGCTGTCCCCTCCGTGTCCCTGGGGGTGCCCTGGCTGTCCCTGGGGTGCCCTGGGTGACCCCATGGTGTCCCTTGGGTGCCCAGAGTGTCCCTGGAGGTCCCTGGCTGTCCCCTAGGGGTCTCTGGGGGTGCCCTGGCTGTCCGTCAGTGTCCCTGGGGGTGCCCTGCCTGTCCCTTAGGTGTCCCTGGGGGTGTCCTGTCTGTCACCTAGGGTGCCATGGCTGTCCCTAGGGTGCCCTGGCTGTCCCCTCGGTGTCCCTGGGGGTGCCCTGGCTGTCCCCTAGGTGTCCCTGGGGGGGGCCCTGGCTGTCCCTAGGGTGCCCTGGCTGTGCCCTCAGTGTCTCTGGGGGTGCCCTAGGTGTCCCTGGGGGTGCCCAGGCTGTCCCCTAGGTGTCCCTGGGCGTGCCCATGGTGTCCCTGGGGTTCCCTGGCTGTCCTGTAGGTGTCCCTGGGCTGCCCTGGCTGTCCTTGGGGTGCCCTGGCTGTGCCCTTGGTGTCCCTGAGGGTGCCCTGGCTGTCCCTAGGGTGCCCTGGCTGTGCCCTTGGTGTCCCTGGGGTGCCCTGGCTGTCCCGTCAGTGTCCCTGGGGGTGCCCTGGCTGTCCTCTAGGTGTCCCTGGGGTGCCCTGGGTGTCCCTGGCGTGCCCTGGCTGTCTCCTAGGTGTCCCTGGGGGTGCCCTTGCTGTACTCTAGGTGTCCCTGTGGGTGCCCTCCCTGTCCCTCGGGATGCCCTGGCTGTCCCCCTTGGTGTCCCTGGGGGTGCCCTGGCTGTCCTCTAGGTGTCCCTGGGGGTGCCCTGGCTGTCCCTCGGGTTCCCTGGCTGTCCCCTAGGTGTCCCTGGGGGTGCCCTGAGTGTCCCTGGGCTGCCCTGGCTGTCCCCTAGGTGTCCCTGGGGTGGCCCTGGCAGTCCCCGAGGTGTCCCTGGGGTGCCCTGGGTGTCCCTGGGGGTGCACAGCGTGGCACTGGGGTTCCCTGGCTGTCCGGTACGTGTCCCTGGGGGTGCCCTGGAGGTCCCCTAGGTGTCCCTGGGGGTGCCCTCGCTGTCCCTGGGGTGCACCTGGCTGTCCCCTAGCTGTCCCTGGGGGTACCCTGGCTGTCCCCTAGGTGTCCCTGGGGGTGCCCCTAGGTGTCCCTGGAGGTGCCCTGGGTGTCCCTGTGTTGCCCTGGCTGTCCCCTAGATGTCCCTGGGGGTGCCCTGGCTGTCCCTGGAGTGCCCCTGGCTGTCCTCTAGGTGTCCCTGAGGGGGCCCTGGCTGTCCCCTAGGTGTCCCTGGGGGTGCCCTTCCTGTCCCCTAGGTGTCCCTGGGGGTGCCCTGGCTGTCGTCTAGGTGTCCCTGGGGGTTCCCTGGGTGTCCCTGGGGGTGCCCTGGCTGTCCTTGGGGTGCTCTGGCTGTCCCCTTGGTGTCCCTGGGGGTGCCCTGGCTGTCCCCTAGCTGTCCCTGGGGCTGCCCTGGGTGTCCCTGGGGTGCCCTGGCTGTCCTCTAGATGTCCCTGGGGGTGCCCTGGCTGTCCCCTCGGTGTCCCTGGGCGTGCCCTGCCTGTCCCCTAGGTGTCCCTGGAGGTGCCCTCGCTGTCTCTGGGGTGCCCTGGCTGTCCCCTAGGTGTTCCTGGGGGTCCCCCTTGGTGTCCTTGGGGGTGCCCTCGCTGTCCCTGGGGTGCCCTGGCTGTCCCCTAGCTGTCCCTGGGGGTACCCTGGCTGTCCCCTAGGTGTCCCTGGGGGTGCCCTAGGTGTCCCTGGAGGTGCCCTGGGTGTCCCTGTGTTGCCCTGGCTGTCCCCTAGATGTCCCTGCGGGTGCCCTGGCTGTCCCTGGAGTGCCCTGGCTGTCCTCTAGGTGTCCCTGAGGGGGCCCTGGCTGTCCCCTAGGTGTCCCTGGGGTGCCCTTCCTGTCCCCTAGGTGTCCCCTGGGGGTGCCCTGGCTGTCGTCTAGGTGTCCCTGGGGGTTCCCTGGGTGTCCCTGGGGGTGCCCTGGCTGTCGTCTAGGTGTCCCTGGGGGTTCCCTGGCTGTCCTTGGGGTGCTCTGGCTGTCCCCTTGGTGTCCCTGGGGGTGCCCTCGCTGTCCCCTAGCTGTCCCTGGGGCTGCCCTTGGTGTCCCTGGGGTGCCTGGCTGTCCTCTAGATGTCCCTGGGGGTGCCCTGGCTGTCCCCTCGGTGTCCCTGGGCGTGCCCTGCCTGTCCCCTAGGTGTCCCTGGGGGGGCCCTGGCTGTCCCCTAGGTGTCCCTGGGGGTGCCCTGCCTGTCCCCTAGGTGTCCCTGGAGGTGCCCTCGCTGTCTCTGGGGTGCCCTGGCTGTCCCCTAGGTGTCCCTGGGGGTCCCCTTGGTGTCCTTGGGGGTGCCCTTGCTGTCCCCTAGCTGTCCCTGGGGGTGCCCTAGCTGTCCCTAGGGTGCTCTGGTTGTCCCCTTGGTGTCCCTGGGGGTGCCCTGGCTGTCCCCTTGGTGTCCTTGGGGGTGCCCAGGGTGCCCCTGGGGGTGCCCGTGCTGTCCCTAGGTGTCCCTGGGGGTGCCCTGGGTGTCCTTGGGGTGCCCTGGGGGTGCCCTGCCTGTCCCCTAAGTGTCCCTGGGGTGCCCTGCCTGTCCCCTAGGTGTCCCTGGGGGTGCCCTGGCTGTCACCTACGTGTCCCTGGGGTGCCCTGGCTGTCCCCTCGGTGTCCCTGGGGGGTGCCCAGGGTGTCCCTGGGGGTGCCCTTGCTGTCCCGTAGGTGTCCCTGGGGGTGCCCTGCCTGTCCCTAGGGTGCCCTGGCTGTCCTCTACGTGTCCCTGGGGGTGCCCTGGCTGTCCCCTCGGTGTCCCTGGGGGTGCCCTGCCTTTCCTCTAGGTGTCCTTGGGGGGGGCCCTGGCTGTCCCCTAGGTGTCCCTTGGGGTGCCCTGCCTGTCCCCTAGGTGTCCCCTGGGTGTGCCCTGGCTGTCTTTAGGGTGCCCTGGCTGTCCCCTAGGTGCCCCTGGGGGTGCCCTAGGTGTCCCTGGGGAGGCCCTGGCTGTTCCCTAGGTGTCCCTGGGGGTGCACTGGGTGTCCCTGGGGGGGCCCTGGCTGTCCCCTAGGGGTCTCTGGGGGTGCCCTGCCTGTCCCCTAGGTGTCCCTTGGGGTGCCCTGGCTGTGCCCTCGGTGTCCCTGAGGTTGCCCTGACTGTCCCTAGGGTGCCCTGGCTGTGCCCTTGGTGTCCCTGGGGGTGCCCTGGCTGTCCCTCGGGTGCCGTGGCTGTCCCCTAGGTGTCCCTGGGGGTGCCCTGGCTGTGCCCTCAGTGTCCCTGGGTGTGCCCTGGGTCTCCCTGGGGGTGCACAGGGTATCCCTGGGGTGCCTTGGCTGTCCCCTAGGTGTCCCTGGGGGTGTCCTGCCTTCCCCTAGGTGTCCCTCGGGTGCCCTGGCTTTCCCCTAGGTGTCCCTGGGGGTGTCCTGGCTGTCTTTAGGGTGCCCTGGCTGTCCCCTAGGTGTGGTTGGGGGTGCCCTGGGTGTCCCTGGGGGCGCCCTGGCTGTCCCCTTGGTGTCCCTGGGGGTGCCCTGGGTGTCCCTGGAGTGACCTGGCTGTCCCCTAAATGTCCCTGGGGGTGCCCTGGCTGTCCCCTAGGTGTCCCTGGGGGTGTCCTGCCTTCCCCTCGGTGTCCCTGGGGGTGCCCTGGCTTTCTTTAGGGTGCCCTGGCTGTCCCCTAGGTGTCCCTGGGGGTGCCCTGGGTGTCCCTGGGGTGCATTGGCTGTCCCCTTGGTGTCCCTGGGGGTGCCCAGGGTGTCCCTGGGGGTGCCCTTGCTGTCCCCTAGGTGTCCCTGGGGGTGCCCTGGCTGTCCCTAGGGTGCCCTGGCTGTCCTCTACGTGTCCCTGGGGGTGCCGTGGCTGTCCCCTCGGTGTCCCTGGGTGTGCCCTGGGTGTGCCCTGGGTGTCCCTGGAGTGCCATGGCTGTCCCCTAAATGTCCCTGGGGGTGCCCTGGCTGTCCCCTTGGTGGCTCTGGGGGTGCCCTGGGTGTCCCTGGGGGTGCCCTGGAGGTCCCCTAGGTGTCCCTGGGGGTGCCCTGGGTGTCCCTGGGGTACCCTGGCTGTCCCCAAGGTGTCCCTGGGGGTGCCCTGCCTGTCCTCTCGGTGTCCTGGGGGTGCCCTGGCTGTCCCTAGGGTGCCCTGGCTGTCCCCTAGGTTTCCCTGGGGGTGCCCTGGCTGTCCCCATGGTGTCCCTGGGGTTGCCTTCCCTGTCCCCTAGGTGTCCCTGGGGTGCCCTGGCTGTCCCCTCGGTGTCCCTGGGGGTGCCCAGGGTGTCCCTGGGAGTGCCCTGGCTGTCCCCTAGGTGTCCCTGGGGGTGCCCTGGGTGTCCCTGGGGTGCCCTGGCTGTCCCCTAGCTGTCCCTGGGGGTGCCCTGGCTGTCCCCTTCGTGTCTTGGGGATGCCCTCTCTGTCCCTAGGCTGCCCTGGCTGTCCCCTAGGTGTCCTTGGGGGTGCCCTGGGTGTCCCTGGAGTGCCCTGGCTGTCCCCTAGGTGTCCCTGGGGGTTCCCTGGCTGTCCCCTTGGTGTCCCTGGGGTGCCCTGGCTGTCCCCTAGGTGTCCCTGGGGGTGCCCTGGCTGTCCTTGGGGTGCTCTGGCTGTCCCCTTGGTGTCCCTGGGGTGCCCTGGCTGTCCTCTAGATGTCCCTGGGGGTGCCCTGGCTGTCCCCTCGGTGTCCCTGGGCGTGCCCTGCCTGTCCCCTAGGTGTCCCTGGGGGGGCCCTGGCTATCCCCTAGGTGTCCCTGGAGGTGCCCTCGCTGTCCCTGGGGTGCCCTGGCTGTCCCCTAGGTGTCCCTGGGGGTCCCCTTGGTGTCCTTGGGGGTGCCCTTGCTGTCCCCTAGCTGTCCCTGGGGGTGCCCTAGCTGTCCCTAGGGTGCTCTGGATGTCCCCTTGGTGTCCCTGGGGGTGCCCTGGCTGTCCCCTTGGTGTCCTTGGGGGTGCCCAGGGTATCCCTGGGGGTGCCCGTGCTGTCCCCTAGGTGTCCAGGGGGTGCCCTGGGTGTCCCCTAAGTGTCCCTGGGGTGCCCTGCCTGTCCCCTAGGTGTCCCTGGGGGTGCCCTGGCTGTCCCCTACGTGTCCCTGGGGTGCCCTGGCTGTCCCCTCGGTGTCCCTGGGGGTGCCCAGGGTGTCCCTGGGGGTGCCCTTGCTGTCCCGTAGGTGTCCCTGGGGGTGCCCTGGATGTCCCTAGGGTGCCCTGGCTGTCCTCTACGTGTCCCTGGGGGTGCCCTGGCTGTCCCCTCGGTGTCCCTGGGGGTGCCCTGCCTTTCCTCTAGGTGTCCTTGGGGGGGCCCTGGCTGTCCCCTAGGTGTCCCTGGGGGTGCCCTGCCTGTCCCCTAGGTGTCCCTGGGGGTGCCCTGGCTGTCCCTAGGGTGACCTGGCTGTCCCCTAGGTGTCCCTGGGGGTGACCTGCCTGTCCCCTAGGTGTCCCTGGGGGTGCCCTGGCTGTCCCCAGGGTGCCCTGGCTGTGCCCTCGGTGTCTCTGGGGGTGCCCTGGCTGTCCCTAGGGTGCCCTGGCTGTCCCCTAGGTGTCCCTGGGTGTGCCCTGGGTGTCCCTGGGGGGGCCCTGGCTGTCCCCTAGGTGTCCCTGGGGGTGCCCTGAGTGTGCCCTCGGTGTCCCTGAGGGTGCCCTGGCTGTCCCGTCAGTGTCCCCGGGGGTGCCCTGGCTGTCCCCTAGGTGTCCCTGGGGGTGCCCTGCCTCCCCCCTAGGTGTCCCTGGGGGTTCCCAGAGTGTCCCTGGGGTGCCCTGGCTGTCCCCTAGGTGTCCCTGGGGGTGCCCAGGGTGTCCCTTGGGGTGCCCAGGGTGTCCCTGGGGGTGCCCTGGGTGTCCCTGGGGTGCCCTGGCTGTCCCCTAGGTGTCCCTGGGGATTCCCTGGCTGTGCCCTGGGTGTCCCTGTGGTGCCCTGGCTGTCCCCTAGGTGTCCCTGGGGATTCCCTGGCTGTCCCCTTGGTGTCCCTGGGGTGCCCTGGCTGTCCACTAGGTGTCCCTGGGGGTGCCCTGGCTCTCCTTGGGGTGCTCTGGCTGTCCCCTTGGTGTCCCTGGGGGTGCCCTGCCTGTCCCCTAGGTGTCCCTGGGGGTGCCCTGGGTGTCCCTGGAGTGCCCTGGCTGTCCCCTAAATGTCCCTGGGGGTGCCCTGGCTTTCCCCTCGGTGTCCCTGGGGGTGCCCTGGGTGTCCCTGGGGGTGCCCTGCCTGTCCCCTAGGGGTCCCTGCGGTTGCCCTCGCTGTCCCTGGGGTGCCCTGGCTGTCCCCTAGGTGTCCCTGGGGGTGCCCTGGGTGTCCCTGGGGGTGCCCTGGCTGTCCCCTAGGTGTCCCTGGGGGTGCCCTGTGTGTCCCTGGAGTGCCCTGGCTGTCCCCTAAATGACCCTGGGGGAGCCCTGGCTGTCCCCTAGGTGTCCCTGGGGGTGCCCTGCCTGTCTTTAGGGTGCCCTGGCTGTCCCCTAGGTGTCCCTGGAGGTGCCCTGCGTGTCCCTGGGGTGCCCTGGCTGTTCCCTAGGTGTCCCTGGCTGTCCCGTAGGTGTCCCTGGGGGTGCCCTGGGTGTCCCTGGAGTGCCCTGGCTGTCCCCTAAATGTCCCTGGGGGTGCCCTGGCTTTCCCCTCGGTGTCCCTGGGGGTGCCCTGGGTGTCCCTGGGGGTGCCCTGCCTGTCCCCTAGGTGTCCCTGCGGGTGCCCTCGCTGTCCCTGGGGTGCCCTGGCTGTCCCCTAGGTGTCCCTGGGGGTGCCCTGGGTGTCCCTGGGGGTGCCCTGGCTGTCCCCTAGGTGTCCCTGGGGGTGCCCTGTGTGTCCCTGGAGTGCCCTGGCTGTCCCCTAGGTGTCCCTGGGGGTGCCCTGCCTGTCTTTAGGGTGCCCTGGCTGTTCCCTAGGTGTCTCTGGGGGTGCCCACGGTGTCCCTGGGGGTGCCCTTGCTGTCCCGTAGTTATCCCTGGGGGTGCCCTGGGTGTCCCTAGAGTGCCGTGGCTGTCCCCTAGGTGTCCCTGGGGGTGCCCTGGCAGTCCCCTTGGTGTCCCTGGGGTGCCCTGCCTGTCCCCTAGGTGTCCCTGGGGGGGCCCTGGCTGTCCCCTAGGTGTCCCTGGGGTGCCCTGCCTGTCCCCTAGGTGTCCCTGGGGGTGCCCTGGGTGTCCCTGGGGTGCCCTGGCTGTCCCCAAGGTGTCCCTGGGGGTGCCCTGCCTGTCCTCTCGGTGGCCCTGGGGGTGCCCTGGCTGTCCCTAGGGTGCCCTGGCTGTCCCCTAGGTGTCCCTGGGGGGGCCCTGGCTGTCCCTTAGGTGTCCCTGGGGGTGCCCTGGCAGTCCCTGGGGGTGCCCTGGCTGTCCCCTCGGTGACCCTGGGGGTGCCCTGATTGTCCCTGGGGTGCCCAGGGGGTGCCCTGGCTGTCCCCAAGGTGTCCCTGGGGTTGCCTTCCCTGTCCCCTAGGTGTCCCTGGGGTGCCCTGGCTGTCCCCTAGGTGTCCCTGGGGGTGCCCTGGGTGTCCGTGGGGTGCCCTGGCTGTCCCTGGGGTGACCGGGAGGTCCCCTACGTGTCCCTGGGGTACCCTGGGCGTCCCTGGGCTGCCCTGGGGTGCCCTGGCTGTCCCTGGGGTGCCCTGGCTTTCCCGTCAGTGTCCCCGGGGGTGCCCTGGCTGTCCCCATGGTGTCCCTGGGGTTGCCTTCCCTGTCCCCTAGGTGTCCCTGGGGTGCCCTGGCTGTCCCCTCGGTGTCCCTGGGGGTGCCCAGGGTGTCCCTGGGAGTGCCCTGGCTGTCCCCTAGGTGTCCCTGGGGGTGCCCTGGGTGTCCCTGGGGTGCCCTGGCTGTCCCCTAGCTGTCCCTGGGGGTGCCCTGGCTGTCCCCTTCGTGTCTTGGGGATGCCCTCTCTGTCCCTAGGCTGCCCTGGCTGTCCCCTAGGTGTCCCTGGGGGTGCCCTGGGTGTCCCTGGAGTGCCCTGGCTGTCCCCTAGGTGTCCCTGGGGGTTCCCTGGCTGTCCCCTTGGTGTCCCTGGGGTGCCCTGGCTGTCCCCTAGGTGTCCCTGGGGGTGCCCTGGCTGTCCTTGGGGTGCTCTGGCTGTCCCCTTGGTGTCCCTGGGGTGCCCTGGCTGTCCTCAAGATGTCCCTGGGGGTGCCCTGGCTGTCCCCTCGGTGTCCCTGGGCGTGCCCTGCCTGTCCCCTAGGTGTCCCTGGGGGGGCCCTGGCTGTCCCCTAGGTGTCCCTGGAGGTGCCCTCGCTGTCCCTGGGGTGCCCTGGCTGTCCCCTAGGTGTCCCTGGGGGTCCCCTTGGTGTCCTTGGGGGTGCCCTTGCTGTCCCCTAGCTGTCCCTGGGGGTGCCCTAGCTGTCCCTAGGGTGCTCTGGATGTCCCCTTGGTGTCCCTGGGGGTGCCCGTGCTGTCCCCTAGGTGTCCAGGGGGTGCCCTGGGTGTCCCTGGGGTGCCCTGGGCGTGCCCTGCCTGTCCCCTAAGTGTCCCTGGGGTGCCCTGCCTGTCCCCTAGGTGTCCCTGGGGGTGCCCTGGCTGTCCCCTACGTGTCCCTGGGGTGCCCTGGCTGTCCCCTCGGTGTCCCTGGGGGTGCCCAGGGTGTCCCTGGGGGTGCCCTTGCTGTCCCGTAGGTGTCCCTGGGGGTGCCCTGGATGTCCCTAGGGTGCCCTGGCTGTCCTCTACTTGTCCCTGGGGGTGCCCTGGCTGTCCCCTCGGTGTCCCTGGGGGTGCCCTGCCTTTCCCCTAGGTGTCCTTGGGGGGGCCCTGGCTGTCCCCTAGGTGTCCCTGGGGGTGCCCTGCCTGTCCCCTAGGTGTCCCTGGGGGTGCCCTGGCTGTCCCTAGGGTGACCTGGCTGTCCCCTAGGTGTCCCTGGGGGTGACCTGCCTGTCCCCTAGGTGTCCCTGGGGGTGCCCTGGCTGTCCCCAGGGTGCCCTGGCTGTGCCCTCGGTGTCTCTGGGGGTGCCCTGGCTGTCCCTAGGGTGCCCTGGCTGTCCCCTAGGTGTCCCTGGGGATGCCCTGAGTGTCCCTGGGGGGGCCCTGGCTGTCCCCTAGGTGTCCCTGGGGGTGCCCTGAGTGTGCCCTCGGTGTCCCTGAGGGTGCCCTGGCTGTGCCCTAGGTGTCCCTGGGGTGCCCCGGCTGTCCCGTCAGTGTCCCCGGGGGTGCCCTGGCTGTCCCCTAGGTGTCCCTGGGGGTGCCCTGCCTCCCCCCTAGGTGTCCCTGGGGGTTCCCAGGGTGTCCCTGGGGTGCCCTGGCTGTCCCCTACGTGTCCCTGGGGGTGCCCAGGGTGTCCCTTGGGGTGCCCAGGGTGTCCCTGGGGGTGCCCTGGATGTCCCTGGGGTGCCCTGGCTGTCCCCTAGGTGCCCCTGGGGATTCCCTGGCTGTGCCCTGGGTGTCCCTGTGGTGCCCTGGCTGTCCCCTAGGTGTCCCTGGGGGTTCCCAGGGTGTCCCTGGGGTGCCCTGGCTGTCCCCTACGTGTCCCTGGGGGTGCCCAGGGTGTCCCTTGGGGTGCCCTGGGTGTCCCTGGGGGTGCACAGCGTGGCACTGGGGTTCCCTGGCTGTCCGGTACGTGTCCCTGGGGGTGCCCTGGAGGTCCCCTAGGTGTCCCTGCGGGTGCCCTCGCTGTCCCTGGGGTGCCCTGGCTGTCCCCTAGCTGTCCCTGGGGGTACCCTGGCTGTCCCCTAGGTGTCCCTGGGGGTGCCCTAGGTGTCCCTGGAGGTGCCCTGGGTGTCCCTGTGTTGCCCTGGCTGTCCCCTAGATGTCCCTGGGGGTGCCCTGGCTGTCCCTGGAGTGCCCTGGCTGTCCTCTAGGTGTCCCTGAGGGGGCCCTGGCTGTCCCCTAGGTGTCCCTGGGGGTGCCCTTCCTGTCCCCTAGGTGTCCCTGGGGGTGCCCTGGCTGTCGTCTAGGTGTCCCTGGGGGTTCCCTGGGTGTCCCTGGGGGTGCCCTGGCTGTCGTCTAGGTGTCCCTGGGGGTTCCCTGGCTGTCCTTGGGGTGCTCTGGCTGTCCCCTTGGTGTCCCTGGGGGTGCCCTGGCTGTCCCCTAGCTGTCCCTGGGGCTGCCCTTGGTGTCCCTGGGGTGCCCTGGCTGTCCTCTAGATGTCCCTGGGGGTGCCCTGGCTGTCCCCTCGGTGTCCCTGGGCGTGCCCTGCCTGTCCCCTAGGTGTCCCTGGGGGGGCCCTGGCTGTCCCCTAGGTGTCCCTGGGGGTGCCCTGCCTGTCCCCTAGGTGTCCCTGGAGGTGCCCTCGCTGTCTCTGGGGTGCCCTGGCTGTCCCCTAGGTGTCCCTGGGGGTCCCCTTGGTGTCCTTGGGGGTGCCCTCGCTGTCCCTGGGGTGCCCTGGCTGTCCCCTAGCTGTCCCTGGGGGTACCCTGGCTGTCCCCTAGGTGTCCCTGGGGGTGCCCTAGGTGTCCCTGGAGGTGCCCTGGGTGTCCCTGTGTTGCCCTGGCTGTCCCCTAGATGTCCCTGCGGGTGCCCTGGCTGTCCCTGGAGTGCCCTGGCTGTCCTCTAGGTGTCCCTGAGGGGGCCCTGGCTGTCCCCTAGGTGTCCCTGGGGGTGCCCTTTCTTTCCCCTAGGTGTCCCTGGGGGTGCCCTGGCTGTCGTCTAGGTGTCCCTGGGGGTTCCCTGGGTGTCCCTGGGGGTGCCCTGGCTGTCGTCTAGGTGTCCCTGGGGGTTCCCTGGCTGTCCTTGGGGTGCTCTGGCTGTCCCCTTGGTGTCCCTGGGGGTGCCCTCGCTGTCCCCTAGCTGTCCCTGGGGCTGCCCTTGGTGTCCCTGGGGTGCCCTGGCTGTCCTCTAGATGTCCCTGGGGGGGCCCTGGCTGTCCCCTAGGTGTCCCTGGGGGTGCCCTGCCTGTCCCCTAGGTGTCCCTGGAGGTGCCCTCGCTGTCTCTGGGGTGCCCTGGCTGTCCCCTAGGTGTCCCTGGGGGTCCCCTTGGTGTCCTTGGGGGTGCCCTTGCTGTCCCCTTGCTGTCCCTGGGGGTGCCCTAGCTGTCCCTAGGGTGCTCTGGATGTCCCCTTGGTGTCCCTGGGGGTGCCCTGGCTGTCCCCTTGGTGTCCTTGGGGGTGCCCAGGGTGCCCCTGGGGGTGCCCGTGCTGTCCCCTAGGTGTCCCTGGGGGTGCCCTGGGTGTCCCTGGGGTGCCCTGGGGGTGCCCTGCCTGTCCCCTAAGTGTCCCTGGGGTGCCCTGCCTGTCCCCTAGGTGTCCCTGGGGGTGCCCTGGCTGTCACCTACGTGTCCCTGGGGTGCCCTGGCTGTCCCCTCGGTGTCCCTGGGGGTGCCCAGGGTGTCCCTGGGGGTGCCCTTGCTGTCCCGTAGGTGTCCCTGGGGGTGCCCTGCCTGTCCCTAGGGTGCCCTGGCTGTCCTCTACGTGTCCCTGGGGGTGCCCTGGCTGTCCCCTCGGTGTCCCTGGGGGTGCCCTGCCTTTCCTCTAGGTGTCCTTGGGGGGGCCCTGGCTGTCCCCTAGGTGTCCCTTGGGGTGCCCTGCCTGTCCCCTAGGTGTCCCTGGGTGTGCCCTGGCTGTCTTTAGGGTGCCCTGACTGTCCCCTAGGTGCCCCTGGGGGTGCCCTAGGTGTCCCTGGGGATGCCCTGGCTGTTCCCTAGGTGTCCCTGGGGGTGCACTGGGTGTCCCTGGGGGGGCCCTGGCTGTCCCCTAGGGGTCTCTGGGGGTGCCCTGGCTGTGCCCTCGGTGTCCCTGAGGTTGCCCTGACTGTCCCTAGGGTGCCCTGGCTGTGCCCTTGGTGTCCCTGGGGGTGCCCTGGCTGTCCCTCGGGTGCCGTGGCTGTCCCCTAGGTGTCCCTGGGGGTGCCCTGGCTGTGCCCTCAGTGTCCCTGGGTGTGCCCTGGGTCTCCCTGGGGGTGCACAGGGTATCCCTGGGGTGCCTTGGCTGTCCCCTAGGTGTCCCTGGGGGTGTCCTGCCTTCCCCTAGGTGTCCCTCGGGTGCCCTGGCTTTCCCCTAGGTGTCCCTGGGGGTGTCCTGGCTGTCTTTAGGGTGCCCTGGCTGTCCCCTAGGTGTGGTTTGGGGTGCCCTGGGTGTCCCTGGGGGCGCCCTGGCTGTCCCCTTGGTGTCCCTGGGGGTGCCCTGGGTGTCCCTGGAGTGACCTGGCTGTCCCCTAAATGTCCCTGGGGGTGCCCTGGCTGTCCCCTAGGTGTCCCTGGGGGTGTCCTGCCTTCCCCTCGGTGTCCCTGGGGGTGCCCTGGCTTTCTTTAGGATGCCCTGGCTGTCCCCTAGGTGTCCCTGGGGGTGCCCTGCGTGACCCTGGGGTGCCCTGGAGGTCCCCTAGGTGTCCCTGGGGGTGCCCTGGGTGTCCCTGGGGTGCATTGGCTGTCCCCTTGGTGTCCCTGGGGGTGCCCAGGGTGTCCCTGGGGGTGCCCTTGCTGTCCCCTAGGTTTCCCTGGGGGTGCCCTGGCTGTCCCTAGGGTGCCCTGGCTGTCCTCTACGTGTCCCTGGGGGTGCCGTGGCTGTCCCCTCGGTGTCCCTGGGTGTGCCCTGGGTGTGCCCTGGGTGTCCCTGGAGTGCCATGGCTGTCCCCTAAATGTCCCTGGGGGTGCCCTGGCTGTCCCCTTGGTGGCTCTGGGGGTGCCCTGGGTGTCCCTGGGGGTGCCCTGGAGGTCCCCTAGGTGTCCCTGGGGGTGCCCTGGGTGTCCCTGGGGTACCCTGGCTGTCCCCAAGGTGTCCCTGGGGGTGCCCTGCCTGTCCTCTCGGTGTCCTGGGGGTGCCCTGGCTGTCCCTAGGGTGCCCTGGCTGTCCCCTAGGTTTCCCTAGGGGTGCCCTGGCTGTCCCCATGGTGTCCCTGGGGTTGCCTTCCCTGTCCCCTAGGTGTCCCTGGGGTGCCCTGGCTGTCCCCTCGGTGTCCCTGGGGGTGCCCAGGGTGTCCCTGGGAGTGCCCTGGCTGTCCTCTAGGTGTCCCTGGGGGTGCCCTGGGTGTCCCTGGGGTGCCCTGGCTGTCCCCTAGCTGTCCCTGGGGGTGCCCTGGCTGTCCCCTTCGTGTCTTGGGGATGCCCTCTCTGTCCCTAGGCTGCCCTGGCTGTCCCCTAGGTGTCCTTGGGGGTGCCCTGGGTGTCCCTGGAGTGCCCTGGCTGTCCCCTAGGTGTCCCTGGGGGTTCCCTGGCTGTCCCCTTGGTGTCCCTGGGGTGCCCTGGCTGTCCCCTACGTGTCCCTGGGGGTGCCCTGGCTGTCCTTGGGGTGCTCTGGCTGTCCCCTTGGTGTCCCTGGGGTGCCCTGGCTGTCCTCTAGATGTCCCTGGGGGTGCCCTGGCTGTCCCCTCGGTGTCCCTGGGCGTGCCCTGCCTGTCCGCTAGGTGTCCCTGGGGGGGCCCTGGCTGTCCCCTAGGTGTCCCTGGAGGTGCCCTCGCTGTCCCTGGGGTGCCCTGGCTGTCCCCTAGGTGTCCCTGGGGGTCCCCTTGGTGTCCTTGGGGGTGCCCTTGCTGTCCCCTAGCTGTCCCTGGGGGTGCCCTAGCTGTCCCTAGGGTGCTCTGGATGTCCCCTTGGTGTCCCTGGGGGTGCCCGTGCTGTCCCCTAGGTGTCCAGGGGGTGCCCTGGGTGTCCCTGGGGTGCCCTGGGCGTGCCCTGCCTGTCCCCTAAGTGTCCCTGGGGTGCCCTGCCTGTCCCCTAGGTGTCCCTGGGGGTGCCCTGGCTGTCCCCTACGTGTCCCTGGGGTGCCCTGGCTGTCCCCTCGGTGTCCCTGGGGGTGCCCAGGGTGTCCCTGGGGGTGCCCTTGCTGTCCCGTAGGTGTCCCTGGGGGTGCCCTGGATGTCCCTAGGGTGCCCTGGCTGTCCTCTACGTGTCCCTGGGGGTGCCCTGGCTGTCCCCTCGGTGTCCCTGGGGGTGCCCTGCCTTTCCCCTAGGTGTCCTTGGGGGGGCCCTGGCTGTCCCCTAGGTGTCCCTGGGGGTGCCCTGCCTGTCCCCTAGGTGTCCCTGGGGGTGCCCTGGCTGTCCCTAGGGTGACCTGGCTGTCCCCTAGGTGTCCCTGGGGGTGACCTGCCTGTCCCCTAGGTGTCCCTGGGGGTGCCCTGGCTGTCCCCAGGGTGCCCTGGCTGTGCCCTCGGTGTCTCTGGGGGTGCCCTGGCTGTCCCTAGGGTGCCCTGGCTGTCCCCTAGGTGTCCCTGGGGATGCCCTGAGTGTCCCTGGGGGGGCCCTGGCTGTCCCCTAGGTGTCCCTGGGGGTGCCCTGAGTGTGCCCTCGGTGTCCCTGAGGGTGCCCTGGCTGTGCCCTAGGTGTCCCTGGGGTGCCCCGGCTGTCCCGTCAGTGTCCCCGGGGGTGCCCTGGCTGTCCCCTAGGTGTCCCTGGGGGTGCCCTGCCTCCCCCCTAGGTGTCCCTGGGGGTTCCCAGGGTGTCCCTGGGGTGCCCTGGCTGTCCCCTACGTGTCCCTGGGGGTGCCCAGGGTGTCCCTTGGGGTGCCCAGGGTGTCCCTGGGGGTGCCCTGGGTGTCCCTGGGGTGCCCTGGCTGTCCCCTAGGTGCCCCTGGGGATTCCCTGGCTGTGCCCTGGGTGTCCCTGTGGTGCCCTGGCTGTCCCCTAGGTGTCCCTGGGGATTCCCTGGCTGTCCCCTTGGTGTCCCTGGGGTGCCCTGGCTGTCCACTAGGTGTCCCTGGGGGTGCCCTGGCTCTCCTTGGGGTGCTCTGGCTGTCCCCTTGGTGTCCCTGGGGGTGCCCTGCCTGTCCCCTAGGTGTCCCTGGGGGTGCCCTGGCTGTCCCGTAGGTGTCCCTGGGGGTGCCCTGGGTGTCCCTGGAGTGCCCTGGCTGTCCCCTAAATGTCCCTGGGGGTGCCCTGGCTTTCCCCTCGGTGTCCCTGGGGGTGCCCTGAGTGTGCCCTCGGTGTCCCTGAGGGTGCCCTGGCTGTGCCCTAGGTGTCCCTGGGGTGCCCCGGCTGTCCCGTCAGTGTCCCCGGGGGTGCCCTGGCTGTCCCCTAGGTGTCCCTGGGGGTGCCCTGCCTCCCCCCTAGGTGTCCCTGGGGGTTCCCAGGGTGTCCCTGGGGTGCCCTGGCTGTCCCCTACGTGTCCCTGGGGGTGCCCAGGGTGTCCCTTGGGGTGCCCAGGGTGTCCCTGGGGGTGCCCTGGGTGTCCCTGGGGTGCCCTGGCTGTCCCCTAGGTGCCCCTGGGGATTCCCTGGCTGTGCCCTGGGTGTCCCTGTGGTGCCCTGGCTGTCCCCTAGGTGTCCCTGGGGATTCCCTGGCTGTCCCCTTGGTGTCCCTGGGGTGCCCTGGCTGTCCACTAGGTGTCCCTGGGGGTGCCCTGGCTCTCCTTGGGGTGCTCTGGCTGTCCCCTTGGTGTCCCTGGGGGTGCCCTGCCTGTCCCCTAGGTGTCCCTGGGGGTGCCCTGGCTGTCCCGTAGGTGTCCCTGGGGGTGCCCTGGGTGTCCCTGGAGTGCCCTGGCTGTCCCCTAAATGTCCCTGGGGGTGCCCTGGCTTTCCCCTCGGTGTCCCTGGGGGTGCCCAGGGTGTCCCTGGGGGTGCCCTGCCTGTCCCATAGGTGTCCCTGCGGTTGCCCTCGCTGTCCCTGGGGTGCCCTGGCTGTCCCCTAGGTGTCCCTGGGGGTGCCCTGGGTGTCCCTGGGGGTGCCCTGGCTGTCCCCTAGGTGTCCCTGGGGGTGCCCTGTGTGTCCCTGGAGTGCCCTGGCTGTCCCCTAAATGACCCTGGGGGAGCCCTGGCTGTCCCCTAGGTGTCCCTGGAGGTGCCCTGCGTGTCCCTGGGGTGCCCTGGCTGTTCCCTAGGTGTCCCTGGCTGTCCCGTAGGTGTCCCTGGGGGTGCCCTGGGTGTCCCTGGAGTGCCCTGGCTGTCCCCTAAATGTCCCTGGGGGTGCCCTGGCTTTCCCCTCGGTGTCCCTGGGGGTGCCCTGGGTGTCCCTGGGGGTGCCCTGCCTGTCCCCTAGGTGTCCCTGCGGGTGCCCTCGCTGTCCCTGGGGTGCCCTGGCTGTCCCCTAGGTGTCCCTGGGGGTGCCCTGGGTGTCCCTGGGGGTGCCCTGGCTGTCCCCTAGGTGTCCCTGGGGGTGCCCTGTGTGTCCCTGGAGTGCCCTGGCTGTCCCCTAGGTGTCCCTGGGGGTGCCCTGCCTGTCTTTAGGGTGCCCTGGCTGTCCCCTAGGTGTCCCTGGGGATTCCCTGGCTGTCCCCTTGGTGTCCCTGGGGTGCCCTGGCTGTCCATTAGGTGTCCCTGGGGGTGCCCTGGCTCTCCTTGGGGTGCTCTGGCTGTCCCCTTGGTGTCCCTGGGGGTGCCCTGCCTGTCCCCTAGGTGTCCCTGGGGGTGCCCTGGGTGTCCCTGGAGTGCCCTGGCTGTCCCCTAAATGTCCCTGGGGGTGCCCTGGCTTTCCCCTCGGTGTCCCTGGGGGTGCCCTGGGTGTCCCTGGGGGTGCCCTGCCTGTCCCCTAGGGGTCCCTGCGGTTGCCCTCGCTGTCCCTGGGGTGCCCTGGCTGTCCCCTAGGTGTCCCTGGGGGTGCCCTGGGTGTCCCTGGGGGTGCCCTGGCTGTCCCCTAGGTGTCCCTGGGGGTGCCCTGTGTGTCCCTGGAGTGCCCTGGCTGTCCCCTAAATGACCCTGGGGGAGCCCTGGCTGTCCCCTAGGTGTCCCTGGGGGTGCCCTGCCTGTCTTTAGGGTGCCCTGGCTGTCCCCTAGGTGTCCCTGGAGGTGCCCTGCGTGTCCCTGGGGTGCCCTGGCTGTTCCCTAGGTGTCCCTGGCTGTCCCGTAGGTGTCCCTGGGGGTGCCCTGGGTGTCCCTGGAGTGCCCTGGCTGTCCCCTAAATGTCCCTGGGGGTGCCCTGGCTTTCCCCTCGGTGTCCCTGGGGGTGCCCTGGGTGTCCCTGGGGGTGCCCTGCCTGTCCCCTAGGTGTCCCTGCGGGTGCCCTCGCTGTCCCTGGGGTGCCCTGGCTGTCCCCTAGGTGTCCCTGGGGGTGCCCTGGGTGTCCCTGGGGGTGCCCTGGCTGTCCCCTAGGTGTCCCTGGGGGTGCCCTGTGTGTCCCTGGAGTGCCCTGGCTGTCCCCTAGGTGTCCCTGGGGGTGCCCTGCCTGTCTTTAGGGTGCCCTGGCTGTTCCCTAGGTGTCTCTGGGGGTGCCCTAGGTGTCCCTGGGGGTGCCCACGGTGTCCCTGGGGGTGCCCTTGCTGTCCCGTAGTTATCCCTGGGGGTGCCCTGGGTGTCCCTAGAGTGCCGTGGCTGTCCCCTAGGTGTCCCTGGGGGTGCCCTGGCAGTCCCCTTGGTGTCCCTGGGGTGCCCTGCCTGTCCCCTAGGTGTCCCTGGGGGGGCCCTGGCTGTCCCCTAGGTGTCCCTGGGGTGCCCTGCCTGTCCCCTAGGTGTCCCTGGGGGTGCCCTGGGTGTCCCTGGGGTGCCCTGGCTGTCCCCAAGGTGTCCCTGGGGGTGCCCTGCCTGTCCTCTCGGTGGCCCTGGGGGTGCCCTGGCAGTCCCTGGGGGTGCCCTGGCTGTCCCCTCGGTGACCCTGGGGGTGCCCTGATTGTCCCTGGGGTGCCCAGGGGGTGCCCTGGCTGTCCCCAAGGTGTCCCTGGGGTTGCCTTCCCTGTCCCCTAGGTGTCCCTGGGGGTGCCCTGGGTGTCCGTGGGGTGCCCTGGCTGTCCCTGGGGTGACCGGGAGGTCCCCTACGTGTCCCTGGGGTACCCTGGGTGTCCCTGGGCTGCCCTGGGGTGCCCTGGCTGTCCCTGGGGTGCCCTGGCTTTCCCGTCAGTGTCCCCGGGGGTGCCCTGGCTGTCCCCATGGTGTCCCTGGGGTTGCCTTCCCTGTCCCCTAGGTGTCCCTGGGGTGCCCTGGCTGTCCCCTCGGTGTCCCTGGGGGTGCCCAGGGTGTCCCTGGGAGTGCCCTGGCTGTCCCCTAGGTGTCCCTGGGGGTGCCCTGGGTGTCCCTGGGGTGCCCTGGCTGTCCCCTAGCTGTCCCTGGGGGTGCCCTGGCTGTCCCCTTCGTGTCTTGGGGATGCCCTCTCTGTCCCTAGGCTGCCCTGGCTGTCCCCTAGGTGTCCCTGGGGGTGCCCTGGGTGTCCCTGGAGTGCCCTGGCTGTCCCCTAGGTGTCCCTGGGGGTTCCCTGGCTGTCCCCTTGGTGTCCCTGGGGTGCCCTGGCTGTCCCCTAGGTGTCCCTGGGGGTGCCCTGGCTGTCCTTGGGGTGCTCTGGCTGTCCCCTTGGTGTCCCTGGGGTGCCCTGGCTGTCCTCAAGATGTCCCTGGGGGTGCCCTGGCTGTCCCCTCGGTGTCCCTGGGCGTGCCCTGCCTGTCCCCTAGGTGTCCCTGGGGGGGCCCTGGCTGTCCCCTAGGTGTCCCTGGAGGTGCCCTCGCTGTCCCTGGGGTGCCCTGGCTGTCCCCTAGGTGTCCCTGGGGGTCCCCTTGGTGTCCTTGGGGGTGCCCTTGCTGTCCCCTAGCTGTCCCTGGGGGTGCCCTAGCTGTCCCTAGGGTGCTCTGGATGTCCCCTTGGTGTCCCTGGGGGTGCCCGTGCTGTCCCCTAGGTGTCCAGGGGGTGCCCTGGGTGTCCCTGGGGTGCCCTGGGCGTGCCCTGCCTGTCCCCTAAGTGTCCCTGGGGTGCCCTGCCTGTCCCCTAGGTGTCCCTGGGGGTGCCCTGGCTGTCCCCTACGTGTCCCTGGGGTGCCCTGGCTGTCCCCTCGGTGTCCCTGGGGGTGCCCAGGGTGTCCCTGGGGGTGCCCTTGCTGTCCCGTAGGTGTCCCTGGGGGTGCCCTGGATGTCCCTAGGGTGCCCTGGCTGTCCTCTACGTGTCCCTGGGGGTGCCCTGGCTGTCCCCTCGGTGTCCCTGGGGGTGCCCTGCCTTTCCCCTAGGTGTCCTTGGGGGGGCCCTGGCTGTCCCCTAGGTGTCCCTGGGGGTGCCCTGCCTGTCCCCTAGGTGTCCCTGGGGGTGCCCTGGCTGTCCCTAGGGTGACCTGGCTGTCCCCTAGGTGTCCCTGGGGGTGACCTGCCTGTCCCCTAGGTGTCCCTGGGGGTGCCCTGGCTGTCCCCAGGGTGCCCTGGCTGTGCCCTCGGTGTCTCTGGGGGTGCCCTGGCTGTCCCTAGGGTGCCCTGGCTGTCCCCTAGGTGTCCCTGGGGATGCCCTGAGTGTCCCTGGGGGGGCCCTGGCTGTCCCCTAGGTGTCCCTGGGGGTGCCCTGAGTGTGCCCTCGGTGTCCCTGAGGGTGCCCTGGCTGTGCCCTAGGTGTCCCTGGGGTGCCCCGGCTGTCCCGTCAGTGTCCCCGGGGGTGCCCTGGCTGTCCCCTAGGTGTCCCTGGGGGTGCCCTGCCTCCCCCCTAGGTGTCCCTGGGGGTTCCCAGGGTGTCCCTGGGGTGCCCTGGCTGTCCCCTACGTGTCCCTGGGGGTGCCCAGGGTGTCCCTTGGGGTGCCCAGGGTGTCCCTGGGGGTGCCCTGGGTGTCCCTGGGGTGCCCTGGCTGTCCCCTAGGTGCCCCTGGGGATTCCCTGGCTGTGCCCTGGGTGTCCCTGTGGTGCCCTGGCTGTCCCCTAGGTGTCCCTGGGGGTTCCCAGGGTGTCCCTGGGGTGCCCTGGCTGTCCCCTACGTGTCCCTGGGGGTGCCCAGGGTGTCCCTTGGGGTGCCCTGGGTGTCCCTGGGGGTGCACAGCGTGGCACTGGGGTTCCCTGGCTGTCCGGTACGTGTCCCTGGGGGTGCCCTGGAGGTCCCCTAGGTGTCCCTGCGGGTGCCCTCGCTGTCCCTGGGGTGCCCTGGCTGTCCCCTAGCTGTCCCTGGGGGTACCCTGGCTGTCCCCTAGGTGTCCCTGGGGGTGCCCTAGGTGTCCCTGGAGGTGCCCTGGGTGTCCCTGTGTTGCCCTGGCTGTCCCCTAGATGTCCCTGGGGGTGCCCTGGCTGTCCCTGGAGTGCCCTGGCTGTCCTCTAGGTGTCCCTGAGGGGGCCCTGGCTGTCCCCTAGGTGTCCCTGGGGGTGCCCTTCCTGTCCCCTAGGTGTCCCTGGGGGTGCCCTGGCTGTCGTCTAGGTGTCCCTGGGGGTTCCCTGGGTGTCCCTGGGGGTGCCCTGGCTGTCGTCTAGGTGTCCCTGGGGGTTCCCTGGCTGTCCTTGGGGTGCTCTGGCTGTCCCCTTGGTGTCCCTGGGGGTGCCCTGGCTGTCCCCTAGCTGTCCCTGGGGCTGCCCTTGGTGTCCCTGGGGTGCCCTGGCTGTCCTCTAGATGTCCCTGGGGGTGCCCTGGCTGTCCCCTCGGTGTCCCTGGGCGTGCCCTGCCTGTCCCCTAGGTGTCCCTGGGGGGGCCCTGGCTGTCCCCTAGGTGTCCCTGGGGGTGCCCTGCCTGTCCCCTAGGTGTCCCTGGAGGTGCCCTCGCTGTCTCTGGGGTGCCCTGGCTGTCCCCTAGGTGTCCCTGGGGGTCCCCTTGGTGTCCTTGGGGGTGCCCTCGCTGTCCCTGGGGTGCCCTGGCTGTCCCCTAGCTGTCCCTGGGGGTACCCTGGCTGTCCCCTAGGTGTCCCTGGGGGTGCCCTAGGTGTCCCTGGAGGTGCCCTGGGTGTCCCTGTGTTGCCCTGGCTGTCCCCTAGATGTCCCTGCGGGTGCCCTGGCTGTCCCTGGAGTGCCCTGGCTGTCCTCTAGGTGTCCCTGAGGGGGCCCTGGCTGTCCCCTAGGTGTCCCTGGGGGTGCCCTTTCTTTCCCCTAGGTGTCCCTGGGGGTGCCCTGGCTGTCGTCTAGGTGTCCCTGGGGGTTCCCTGGGTGTCCCTGGGGGTGCCCTGGCTGTCGTCTAGGTGTCCCTGGGGGTTCCCTGGCTGTCCTTGGGGTGCTCTGGCTGTCCCCTTGGTGTCCCTGGGGGTGCCCTCGCTGTCCCCTAGCTGTCCCTGGGGCTGCCCTTGGTGTCCCTGGGGTGCCCTGGCTGTCCTCTAGATGTCCCTGGGGGGGCCCTGGCTGTCCCCTAGGTGTCCCTGGGGGTGCCCTGCCTGTCCCCTAGGTGTCCCTGGAGGTGCCCTCGCTGTCTCTGGGGTGCCCTGGCTGTCCCCTAGGTGTCCCTGGGGGTCCCCTTGGTGTCCTTGGGGGTGCCCTTGCTGTCCCCTTGCTGTCCCTGGGGGTGCCCTAGCTGTCCCTAGGGTGCTCTGGATGTCCCCTTGGTGTCCCTGGGGGTGCCCTGGCTGTCCCCTTGGTGTCCTTGGGGGTGCCCAGGGTGCCCCTGGGGGTGCCCGTGCTGTCCCCTAGGTGTCCCTGGGGGTGCCCTGGGTGTCCCTGGGGTGCCCTGGGGTTGCCCTGCCTGTCCCCTAAGTGTCCCTGGGGTGCCCTGCCTGTCCCCTAGGTGTCCCTGGGGGTGCCCTGGCTGTCACCTACGTGTCCCTGGGGTGCCCTGGCTGTCCCCTCGGTGTCCCTGGGGGTGCCCAGGGTGTCCCTGGGGGTGCCCTTGCTGTCCCGTAGGTGTCCCTGGGGGTGCCCTGCCTGTCCCTAGGGTGCCCTGGCTGTCCTCTACGTGTCCCTGGGGGTGCCCTGGCTGTCCCCTCGGTGTCCCTGGGGGTGCCCTGCCTTTCCTCTATGTGTCCTTGGGGGGGCCCTGGCTGTCCCCTAGGTGTCCCTTGGGGTGCCCTGCCTGTCCCCTAGGTGTCCCTGGGTGTGCCCTGGCTGTCTTTAGGGTGCCCTGACTGTCCCCTAGGTGCCCCTGGGGGTGCCCTAGGTGTCCCTGGGGATGCCCTGGCTGTTCCCTAGGTGTCCCTGGGGGTGCACTGGGTGTCCCTGGGGGGGCCCTGGCTGTCCCCTAGGGGTCTCTGGGGGTGCCCTGGCTGTGCCCTCGGTGTCCCTGAGGTTGCCCTGACTGTCCCTAGGGTGCCCTGGCTGTGCCCTTGGTGTCCCTGGGGGTGCCCTGGCTGTCCCTCGGGTGCCGTGGCTGTCCCCTAGGTGTCCCTGGGGGTGCCCTGGCTGTGCCCTCAGTGTCCCTGGGTGTGCCCTGGGTCTCCCTGGGGGTGCACAGGGTATCCCTGAGGTGCCTTGGCTGTCCCCTAGGTGTCCCTGGGGGTGTCCTGCCTTCCCCTAGGTGTCCC
Source organism: Chamaea fasciata (assembly GCF_029207755.1). Lineage (NCBI taxonomy): Eukaryota > Metazoa > Chordata > Aves > Passeriformes > Sylviidae > Chamaea > Chamaea fasciata. The sequence goes on from NW_027094385.1 coordinate 87,171, forward strand.
TCGGGTGCCCTGGCTTTCCCCTAGGTGTCCCTGGGGGTGTCCTGGCTGTCTTTAGGGTGCCCTGGCTGTCCCCTAGGTGTGGTTTGGGGTGCCCTGGGTGTCCCTGGGGGCGCCCTGGCTGTCCCCTTGGTGTCCCTGGGGGTGCCCTGGGTGTCCCTGGAGTGACCTGGCTGTCCCCTAAATGTCCCTGGGGGTGCCCTGGCTGTCCCCTAGGTGTCCCTGGGGGTGTCCTGCCTTCCCCTCGGTGTCCCTGGGGGTGCCCTGGCTTTCTTTAGGATGCCCTGGCTGTCCCCTAGGTGTCCCTGGGGGTGCCCTGCGTGACCCTGGGGTGCCCTGGAGGTCCCCTAGGTGTCCCTGGGGGTGCCCTGGGTGTCCCTGGGGTGCATTGGCTGTCCCCTTGGTGTCCCTGGGGGTGCCCAGGGTGTCCCTGGGGGTGCCCTTGCTGTCCCCTAGGTTTCCCTGGGGGTGCCCTGGCTGTCCCTAGGGTGCCCTGGCTGTCCTCTACGTGTCCCTGGGGGTGCCGTGGCTGTCCCCTCGGTGTCCCTGGGTGTGCCCTGGGTGTGCCCTGGGTGTCCCTGGAGTGCCATGGCTGTCCCCTAAATGTCCCTGGGGGTGCCCTGGCTGTCCCCTTGGTGGCTCTGGGGGTGCCCTGGGTGTCCCTGGGGGTGCCCTGGAGGTCCCCTAGGTGTCCCTGGGGGTGCCCTGGGTGTCCCTGGGGTACCCTGGCTGTCCCCAAGGTGTCCCTGGGGGTGCCCTGCCTGTCCTCTCGGTGTCCTGGGGGTGCCCTGGCTGTCCCTAGGGTGCCCTGGCTGTCCCCTAGGTTTCCCTAGGGGTGCCCTGGCTGTCCCCATGGTGTCCCTGGGGTTGCCTTCCCTGTCCCCTAGGTGTCCCTGGGGTGCCCTGGCTGTCCCCTCGGTGTCCCTGGGGGTGCCCAGGGTGTCCCTGGGAGTGCCCTGGCTGTCCTCTAGGTGTCCCTGGGGGTGCCCTGGGTGTCCCTGGGGTGCCCTGGCTGTCCCCTAGCTGTCCCTGGGGGTGCCCTGGCTGTCCCCTTCGTGTCTTGGGGATGCCCTCTCTGTCCCTAGGCTGCCCTGGCTGTCCCCTAGGTGTCCTTAGGGGTGCCCTGGGTGTCCCTGGAGTGCCCTGGCTGTCCCCTAGGTGTCCCTGGGGGTTCCCTGGCTGTCCCCTTGGTGTCCCTGGGGTGCCCTGGCTGTCCCCTACGTGTCCCTGGGGGTGCCCTGGCTGTCCTTGGGGTGCTCTGGCTGTCCCCTTGGTGTCCCTGGGGTGCCCTGGCTGTCCTCTAGATGTCCCTGGGGGTGCCCTGGCTGTCCCCTCGGTGTCCCTGGGCGTGCCCTGCCTGTCCGCTAGGTGTCCCTGGGGGGGCCCTGGCTGTCCCCTAGGTGTCCCTGGAGGTGCCCTCGCTGTCCCTGGGGTGCCCTGGCTGTCCCCTAGGTGTCCCTGGGGGTCCCCTTGGTGTCCTTGGGGGTGCCCTTGCTGTCCCCTAGCTGTCCCTGGGGGTGCCCTAGCTGTCCCTAGGGTGCTCTGGATGTCCCCTTGGTGTCCCTGGGGGTGCCCGTGCTGTCCCCTAGGTGTCCAGGGGGTGCCCTGGGTGTCCCTGGGGTGCCCTGGGCGTGCCCTGCCTGTCCCCTAAGTGTCCCTGGGGTGCCCTGCCTGTCCCCTAGGTGTCCCTGGGGGTGCCCTGGCTGTCCCCTACGTGTCCCTGGGGTGCCCTGGCTCTCCCCTCGGTGTCCCTGGGGGTGCCCAGGGTGTCCCTGGGGGTGCCCTTGCTGTCCCGTAGGTGTCCCTGGGGGTGCCCTGGATGTCCCTAGGGTGCCCTGGCTGTCCTCTACGTGTCCCTGGGGGTGCCCTGGCTGTCCCCTCGGTGTCCCTGGGGGTGCCCTGCCTTTCCCCTAGGTGTCCTTGGGGGGGCCCTGGCTGTCCCCTAGGTGTCCCTGGGGGTGCCCTGCCTGTCCCCTAGGTGTCCCTGGGGGTGCCCTGGCTGTCCCTAGGGTGACCTGGCTGTCCCCTAGGTGTCCCTGGGGGTGACCTGCCTGTCCCCTAGGTGTCCCTGGGGGTGCCCTGGCTGTCCCCAGGGTGCCCTGGCTGTGCCCTCGGTGTCTCTGGGGGTGCCCTGGCTGTCCCTAGGGTGCCCTGGCTGTCCCCTAGGTGTCCCTGGGGATGCCCTGAGTGTCCCTGGGGGGGCCCTGGCTGTCCCCTAGGTGTCCCTGGGGGTGCCCTGAGTGTGCCCTCGGTGTCCCTGAGGGTGCCCTGGCTGTGCCCTAGGTGTCCCTGGGGTGCCCCGGCTGTCCCGTCAGTGTCCCCGGGGGTGCCCTGGCTGTCCCCTAGGTGTCCCTGGGGGTGCCCTGCCTCCCCCCTAGGTGTCCCTGGGGGTTCCCAGGGTGTCCCTGGGGTGCCCTGGCTGTCCCCTACGTGTCCCTGGGGGTGCCCAGGGTGTCCCTTGGGGTGCCCAGGGTGTCCCTGGGGGTGCCCTGGGTGTCCCTGGGGTGCCCTGGCTGTCCCCTAGGTGCCCCTGGGGATTCCCTGGCTGTGCCCTGGGTGTCCCTGTGGTTGCCCTGGCTGTCCCCTAGTGTCCCTGGGGATTCCCTGGCTGTCCCCCTGGTGTCCCTGGGGTGCCCTGGCTGTCCACTAGGTGTCCCTGGGGGTGCCCCTGGCTCTCCTTGGGGTGCTCTGGCTGTCCCCTTGGTGTCCCTGGGGGTGCCCTGCCTGTCCCCTAGGTGTCCCTGGGGGTGCCCTGCTGTCCCGTAGGTGTCCCTGGGGGTGCCCTGGGTGTCCCTGGGAGTGCCCTGGCTGTCCCCTAAATGTCCCTGGGGGTGCCCTGGCTTTCCCCTCGGTGTCCCTGGGGGTGCCCAGGGTGTCCCTGGGGGTGCCCTGCCTGTCCCATAGGTGTCCCTGCGGTGCCCTCGCTGTCCCTGGGGTGCCCTGGCTGTCCCCTAGGTGTCCCTGGGGGTGCCCTGGGTGTCCCTGGGGGTGCCCTGGCTGTCCCCTAGGTGTCCCTGGGGGTGCCCTGTGTGTCCCTGGAGTGCCCTGGCTGTCCCCTAAATGACCCTGGGGGAGCCCTGGCTGTCCCCTAGGTGTCCCTGGAGGTGCCCTGCGTGTCCCTGGGGTGCCCTGGCTGTTCCCTAGGTGTCCCTGGCTGTCCCGTAGGTGTCCCTGGGGGTGCCCTGGGTGTCCCTGGAGTGCCCTGGCTGTCCCCTAAATGTCCCTGGGGGTGCCCTGGCTTTCCCCTCGGTGTCCCTGGGGGTGCCCTGGGTGTCCCTGGGGGTGCCCTGCCTGTCCCCTAGGTGTCCCTGCGGGTGCCCTCGCTGTCCCTGGGGTGCCCTGGCTGTCCCCTAGGTGTCCCTGGGGGTGCCCTGGGTGTCCCTGGGGGTGCCCTGGCTGTCCCCTAGGTGTCCCTGGGGGTGCCCTGTGTGTCCCTGGAGTGCCCTGGCTGTCCCCTAGGTGTCCCTGGGGGTGCCCTGCCTGTCTTTAGGGTGCCCTGGCTGTCCCCTAGGTGTCCCTGGAGGTGCCCTGCCTGTCCTGGGGTGCCCTGGCTGTTCCCTAGGTGTCTCTGGGGGTGCCCTAGGTGTCCCTGGGGGTGCCCTGGGTGTCTCTGGGGTGCCCTGGCTGTACCCTAGGTGTCCCTGGGGGTGCCCACGGTGTCCCTGGGGGTGCCCTTGCTGTCCCGTAGTTATCCCTGGGGGTGCCCTGGGTGTCCCTAGAGTGTCGTGGCTGTCCCGTCAGTGTCCCTGGGGGTGCCCTGCCTGTCCCCTCGGTGTCCCTGGGGGTGCCCTGGGTGTCCCTGGAGTGCCCTGGCTGTCCCCTAAATGTCCCTTGTGGTGCCCTGGCTGTCCCCTAGGTGTCCCTGGGGGTGCCCTTCCTGTCCCCTAGGTGTCCCTGGGGGTGCCCTGGGTGTCCCTGGGGTTCCCTGGCTTTCCCCTAGGTGTCCCTGGGGGGGCCCTGAGTGTCCCTGGGGGGGCCCTGGCTGTCCCCTTGGTGTCCCTGGGGGTGCCCAGGGTGTCCCTTAGGTGTCCCTGCGGGGGCCCTGGCTGTCCCCTAGGTGTCCCTGGGGGTGCCCTTCCTGTCCCCTAGGTGTCCCTGGGGTTCCCTGGCTGTCCCCGAGGTGTCCCTGGGAGGGCCCTGGGTGTCCCTGGGGGTGCACAGGGTGTCAGTGGGGTTCCCTGGCTGTCCCGTACGTGTCCCTGGGGGTCCCTGGAGGTCCCCTAGGTGTCCCTGGGGGTGCCCTGAGTGTCCCTGGGGGGGCCCTGGCTGTCCCCTTGGTGTCCCTTGGGGTGCCCAGGGTGTCCCTTAGGTGTCCCTGGGGTGCCCTGGCTGTCCCCAAGGTGTCCCTGGGGGTGTCCTGCCTTGACCTAGGTGTCCCTGGGGGTGCCCTGGCTGTCCCTGGGGTGCCCTGGGTGACCCCAAGGTGTCCCTTGGGGTGCCCAGAGTGTCCCTGGGAGGTCCCTGGCTGTCCCCTAGGGGTCTCTGGGGGTGCCCTGGCTGTCCCGTCAGTGTCCCTGGGGGTGCCCTGCCTGTCCCTTAGGTGTCCCTGGGGGTGTCCTGTCTGTCCCTAGGGTGCCATGGCTGTCCCTAGGGTGCCCTGGCTGTCCCCTCGGTGTCCCTGGGGGTGCCCTGGCTGTCCCCTAGGTGTCCCTGGGGGGGCCCTGGCTGTCCCTAGGGTGCCCTGGCTGTGCCCTCAGTGTCTCTGGGGGTGCCCTAGGTGTCCCTGGGGGTGCCCAGGCTGTCCCCTAGGTGTCCCTGGGCGTGCCCATGGTGTCCCTGGGGTTCCCTGGCTGTCCTGTAGGTGTCCCTGGGCTGCCCTGGCTGTCCTTGGGGTGCCCTGGCTGTGCCCTTGGTGTCCCTGAGGGTGCCCTGGCTGTCCCTAGGGTGCCCTGGCTGTGCCCTTGGTGTCCCTGGGGTGCCCTGGCTGTCCCGTCAGTGTCCCTGGGGGTGCCCTGGCTGTCCTCTAGGTGTCCCTGGGGTGCCCTGGGTGTCCCTGGCGTGCCCTGGCTGTCTCCTAGGTGTCCCTGGGGGTGCCCTTGCTGTACTCTAGGTGTCCCTGTGGGTGCCCTCCCTGTCCCTCGGGATGCCCTGGCTGTCCCCTTGGTGTCCCTGGGGGTGCCCTGGCTGTCCTCTAGGTGTCCCTGGGGGTGCCCTGGCTGTCCCTCGGGTTCCCTGGCTGTCCCCTAGGTGTCCCTGGGGGTGCCCTGAGTGTCCCTGGGCTGCCCTGGCTGTCCCCTAGGTGTCCCTGGGGTGGCCCTGGCAGTCCCCGAGGTGTCCCTGGGGGTGCCCTGGAGGTCCCCTAGGTGTCCCTGGGGGTGCCCTCGCTGTCCCTGGGGTGCCCTGGCTGTCCCCTAGCTGTCCCTGGGGGTACCCTGGCTGTCCCCTAGGTGTCCCTGGGGGTGCCCTAGGTGTCCCTGGAGGTGCCCTGGGTGTCCCTGTGTTGCCCTGGCTGTCCCCTAGATGTCCCTGGGGGTGCCCTGGCTGTCCCTGGAGTGCCCTGGCTGTCCTCTAGGTGTCCCTGAGGGGGCCCTGGCTGTCCCCTAGGTGTCCCTGGGGGTGCCCTTCCTGTCCCCTAGGTGTCCCTGGGGGTGCCCTGGCTGTCGTCTAGGTGTCCCTGGGGGTTCCCTGGGTGTCCCTGGGGGTGCCCTGGCTGTCGTCTAGGTGTCCCTGGGGGTTCCCTGGCTGTCCTTGGGGTGCTCTGGCTGTCCCCTTGGTGTCCCTGGGGGTGCCCTGGCTGTCCCCTAGCTGTCCCTGGGGCTGCCCTTGGTGTCCCTGGGGTGCCCTGGCTGTCCTCTAGATGTCCCTGGGGGTGCCCTGGCTGTCCCCTCGGTGTCCCTGGGCGTGCCCTGCCTGTCCCCTAGGTGTCCCTGGGGGGGCCCTGGCTGTCCCCTAGGTGTCCCTGGGGGTGCCCTGCCTGTCCCCTAGGTGTCCCTGGAGGTGCCCTCGCTGTCTCTGGGGTGCCCTGGCTGTCCCCTAGGTGTTCCTGGGGGTCCCCTTGGTGTCCTTGGGGGTGCCCTCGCTGTCCCTGGGGTGCCCTGGCTGTCCCCTAGCTGTCCCTGGGGGTACCCTGGCTGTCCCCTAGGTGTCCCTGGGGGTGCCCTAGGTATCCCTGGAGGTGCCCTGGGTGTCCCTGTGTTGCCCTGGCTGTCCCCTAGATGTCCCTGCGGGTGCCCTGGCTGTCCCTGGAGTGCCCTGGCTGTCCTCTAGGTGTCCCTGAGGGGGCCCTGGCTGTCCCCTAGGTGTCCCTGGGGGTGCCCTTCCTGTCCCCTAGGTGTCCCTGGGGGTGCCCTGGCTGTCGTCTAGGTGTCCCTGGGGGTTCCCTGGGTGTCCCTGGGGGTGCCCTGGCTGTCGTCTAGGTGTCCCTGGGGGTTCCCTGGCTGTCCTTGGGGTGCTCTGGCTGTCCCCTTGGTGTCCCTGGGGGTGCCCTCGCTGTCCCCTAGCTGTCCCTGGGGCTGCCCTTGGTGTCCCTGGGGTGCCCTGGCTGTCCTCTAGATGTCCCTGGGGGTGCCCTGGCTGTCCCCTCGGTGTCCCTGGGCGTGCCCTGCCTGTCCCCTAGGTGTCCCTGGGGGGGCCCTGGCTGTCCCCTAGGTGTCCCTGGGGGTGCCCTGCCTGTCCCCTAGGTGTCCCTGGAGGTGCCCTCGCTGTCTCTTGGGTGCCCTGGCTGTCCCCTAGGTGTCCCTGGGGGTCCCCTTGGTGTCCTTGGGGGTGCCCTTGCTGTCCCCTAGCTGTCCCTGGGGGTGCCCTAGCTGTCCCTAGGGTGCTCTGGATGTCCCCTAGATGTCCCTGGGGGTGCCCTGGCTATCCCTGGAGTGCCCTGGCTGTCCTCTAGGTGTCCCTGAGGGGGCCCTGGCTGTCCCCTAGGTGTCCCTGGGGGTGCCCTTCCTGTCCCCTAGGTGTCCCTGGGGGTGCCCTGGCTGTCGTCTAGGTGTCCCTGGGGGTTCCCTGGGTGTCCCTGGGGGTGCCCTGGCTGTCGTCTAGGTGTCCCTGGGGGTTCCCTGGCTGTCCTTGGGGTGCTCTGGCTGTCCCCTTGGTGTCCCTGGGGGTGCCCTGGCTGTCCCCTAGCTGTCCCTGGGGCTGCCCTTGGTGTCCCTGGGGTGCCCTGGCTGTCCTCTAGATGTCCCTGGGGGTGCCCTGGCTGTCCCCTCGGTGTCCCTGGGCGTGCCCTGCCTGTCCCCTAGGTGTCCCTGGGGGGGCCCTGGCTGTCCCCTAGGTGTCCCTGGGGGTGCCCTGCCTGTCCCCTAGGTGTCCCTGGAGGTGCCCTCGCTGTCTCTGGGGTGCCCTGGCTGTCCCCTAGGTGTTCCTGGGGGTCCCCTTGGTGTCCTTGGGGGTGCCCTCGCTGTCCCTGGGGTGCCCTGGCTGTCCCCTAGCTGTCCCTGGGGGTACCCTGGCTGTCCCCTAGGTGTCCCTGGGGGTGCCCTAGGTGTCCCTGGAGGTGCCCTGGGTGTCCCTGTGTTGCCCTGGCTGTCCCCTAGATGTCCCTGCGGGTGCCCTGGCTGTCCCTGTAGTGCCCTGGCTGTCCTCTAGGTGTCCCTGAGGGGGCCCTGGCTGTCCCCTAGGTGTCCCTGGGGGTGCCCTTCCTGTCCCCTAGGTGTCCCTGGGGGTGCCCTGGCTGTCGTCTAGGTGTCCCTGGGGGTTCCCTGGGTGTCCCTGGGGGTGCCCTGGCTGTCGTCTAGGTGTCCCTGGGGGTTCCCTGGCTGTCCTTGGGGTGCTCTGGCTGTCCCCTTGGTGTCCCTGGGGGTGCCCTCGCTGTCCCCTAGCTGTCCCTGGGGCTGCCCTTGGTGTCCCTGGGGTGCCCTGGCTGTCCTCTAGATGTCCCTGGGGGTGCCCTGGCTGTCCCCTCGGTGTCCCTGGGCGTGCCCTGCCTGTCCCCTAGGTGTCCCTGGGGGGGCCCTGGCTGTCCCCTAGGTGTCCCTGGGGGTGCCCTGCCTGTCCCCTAGGTGTCCCTGGAGGTGCCCTCGCTGTCTCTGGGGTGCCCTGGCTGTCCCCTAGGTGTCCCTGGGGGTCCCCTTGGTGTCCTTGGGGGTGCCCTTGCTGTCCCCTAGCTGTCCCTGGGGGTGCCCTAGCTGTCCCTAGGGTGCTCTGGATGTCCCCTTGGTGTCCCTGGGGGTGCCCTGGCTGTCCCCTTGGTGTCCTTGGGGGTGCCCAGGGTGCCCCTGGGGGTGCCCGTGCTGTCCCCTAGGTGTCCCTGGGGGTGCCCTGGGTGTCCCTGGGGTGCCCTGGGGGTGCCCTGCCTGTCCCCTAAGTGTCCCTGGGGTGCCCTGCCTCTCCCCTAGGTGTCCCTGGGGGTGCCCTGGCTGTCACCTACGTGTCCCTGGGGTGCCCTGGCTGTCCCCTCGGTGTCCCTGGGGGTGCCCTGGCTGTCCCGTAGGTGTCCCTGGGGGTGCCCTGCCTGTCCCTAGGGTGCCCTGGCTGTCCTCTACGTGTCCCTGGGGGTGCCCTGGCTGTCCCCTCGGTGTCCCTGGGGGTGCCCTGCCTTTCCTCTAGGTGTCCTTGGGGGGGCCCTGGCTGTCCCCTAGGTGTCCCTTGGGGTGCCCTGCCTGTCCCCTAGGTGTCCCTGGGTGTGCCCTGGCTGTCTTTAGGGTGCCCTGGCTGTCCCCTAGGTGCCCCTGGGGGTGCCCTAGGTGTCCCTGGGGAGGCCCTGGCTGTTCCCTAGGTGTCCCTGGGGGTGCACTGGGTGTCCCTGGGGGGGCCCTGGCTGTCCCCTAGGGGTCTCTGGGGGTGCCCTGCCTGTCCCCTAGGTGTCCCTTGGGGTGCCCTGGCTGTGCCCTCGGTGTCCCTGAGGTTGCCCTGACTGTCCCTAGGGTGCCCTGGCTGTGCCCTTGGTGTCCCTGGGGGTGCCCTGGCTGTCCCTCGGGTGCCGTGGCTGTCCCCTAGGTGTCCCTGGGGGTGCCCGGGCTGTGCCCTCAGTGTCCCTGGGTGTGCCCTGGGTCTCCCTGGGGGTGCACAGGGTATCCCTGGGGTGCCTTGGCTGTCCCCTAGGTGTCCCTGGGGGTGTCCTGCCTTCCCCTAGGTGTCCCTCGGGTGCCCTGGCTTTCCCCTAGGTGTCCCTGGGGGTGTCCTGGCTGTCTTTAGGGTGCCCTGGCTGTCCCCTAGGTGTGGTTGGGGGTGCCCTGGGTGTCCCTGGGGGCGCCCTGGCTGTCCCCTTGGTGTCCCTGGGGGTGCCCTGGGTGTCCCTGGAGTGACCTGGCTGTCCCCTAAATGTCCCTGGGGGTGCCCTGGCTGTCCCCTAGGTGTCCCTGGGGGTGTCCTGCCTTCCCCTTGGTGTCCCTGGGGGTGCCCTGGCTTTCTTTAGGGTGCCCTGGCTGTCCCCTAGGTGTCCCTGGGGGTGCCCTGCGTGACCCTGGGGTGCCCTGGAGGTCCCCTAGGTGTCCCTGGGGGTGCCCTGGGTGTCCCTGGGTGCATTGGCTGTCCCCTTGGTGTCCCTGGGGGTGCCCAGGGTGTCCCTGGGGGTGCCCTTGCTGTCCCCTAGGTGTCCCTGGGGGTGCCCTGGCTGTCCCTAGGGTGCCCTGGCTGTCCTCTACGTGTCCCTGGGGGTGCCGTGGCTGTCCCCTCGGTGTCCCTGGGTGTGCCCTGGGTGTGCCCTGGGTGTCCCTGGAGTGCCATGGCTGTCCCCTAAATGTCCCTGGGGGTGCCCTGGCTGTCCCCTTGGTGGCTCTGGGGGTGCCCTGGGTGTCCCTGGGGGTGCCCTGGAGGTCCCCAAGGTGTCCCTGGGGGTGCCCTGGGTGTCCCTGGGGTACCCTGGCTGTCCCCAAGGTGTCCCTGGGGGTGCCCTGCCTGTCCTCTCGGTGTCCTGGGGGTGCCCTGGCTGTCCCTAGGGTGCCCTGGCTGTCCCCTAGGTTTCCCTGGGGGTGCCCTGGCTGTCCCCATGGTGTCCCTGGGGTTGCCTTCCCTGTCCCCTAGGTGTCCCTGGGGTGCCCTGGCTGTCCCCTCGGTGTCCCTGGGGGTGCCCAGGGTGTCCCTGGGAGTGCCCTGGCTGTCCCCTAGGTGTCCCTGGGGGTGCCCTGGGTGTCCCTGGGGTGCCCTGGCTGTCCCCTAGCTGTCCCTGGGGGTGCCCTGGCTGTCCCCTTCGTGTCTTGGGGATGCCCTCTCTGTCCCTACGCTGCCCTGGCTGTCCCTTAGGTGTCCTTGGGGGTGCCCTGGGTGTCCCTGGAGTGCCCTGGCTGTCCCCTAGGTGTCCCTGGGGGTTCCCTGGCTGTCCCCTTGGTGTCCCTGGGGTGCCCTGGCTGTCCCCTAGGTGTCCCTGGGGGTGCCCTGGCTGTCCTTGGGGTGCTCTGGCTGTCCCCTTGGTGTCCCTGGGGTGCCCTGGCTGTCCTCTAGATGTCCCTGGGGGTGCCCTGGCTGTCCCCTCGGTGTCCCTGGGCGTGCCCTGCCTGTCCCCTAGGTGTCCCTGGGGGGGCCCTGGCTGTCCCCTAGGTGTCCCTGGAGGTGCCCTCGCTGTCCCTGGGGTGCCCTGGCTGTCCCCTAGGTGTCCCTGGGGGTCCCCTTGGTGTCCTTGGGGGTGCCCTTGCTGTCCCCTAGCTGTCCCTGGGGGTGCCCTAGCTGTCCCTAGGGTGCTCTGGATGTCCCCTTGGTGTCCCTGGGGGTGCCCTGGCTGTCCCCTTGGTGTCCTTGGGGGTGCCCAGGGTATCCCTGGGGGTGCCCGTGCTGTCCCCTAGGTGTCCAGGGGGTGCCCTGGGTGTCCCCTAAGTGTCCCTGGGGTGCCCTGCCTGTCCCCTAGGTGTCCCTGGGGGTGCCCTGGCTGTCCCCTACGTGTCCCTGGGGTGCCCTGGCTGTCCCCTCGGTGTCCCTGGGGGTGCCCAGGGTGTCCCTGGGGGTGCCCTTGCTGTCCCGTAGGTGTCCCTGGGGGTGCCCTGGATGTCCCTAGGGTGCCCTGGCTGTCCTCTACGTGTCCCTGGGGGTGCCCTGGCTGTCCCCTCGGTGTCCCTGGGGGTGCCCTGCCTTTCCTCTAGGTGTCCTTGGGGGGGCCCTGGCTGTCCCCTAGGTGTCCCTGGGGGTGCCCTGCCTGTCCCCTAGGTGTCCCTGGGGGTGCCCTGGCTGTCCCTAGGGTGACCTGGCTGTCCCCTAGGTGTCCCTGGGGGTGACCTGCCTGTCCCCTAGGTGTCCCTGGGGGTGCCCTGGCTGTCCCCAGGGTGCCCTGGCTGTGCCCTCGGTGTCTCTGGGGGTGCCCTGGCTGTCCCTAGGGTGCCCTGGCTGTCCCCTAGGTGTCCCTGGGTGTGCCCTGGGTGTCCCTGGGGGGGCCCTGGCTGTCCCCTAGGTGTCCCTGGGGGTGCCCTGAGTGTGCCCTCGGTGTCCCTGAGGGTGCCCTGGCTGTGCCCTAGGTGTCCCTGGGGTGCCCCGGCTGTCCCGTCAGTGTCCCCGGGGGTGCCCTGGCTGTCCCCTAGGTGTCCCTGGGGGTGCCCTGCCTCCCCCCTAGGTGTCCCTGGGGGTTCCCAGGGTGTCCCTGGGGTGCCCTGGCTGTCCCCTACGTGTCCCTGGGGGTGCCCAGGGTGTCCCTTGGGGTGCCCAGGGTGTCCCTGGGGGTGCCCTGGGTGTCCCTGGGGTGCCCTGGCTGTCCCCTAGGTGTCCCTGGGGATTCCCTGGCTGTGCCCTGGGTGTCCCTGTGGTGCCCTGGCTGTCCCCTAGGTGTCCCTGGGGATTCCCTGGCTGTCCCCTTGGTGTCCCTGGGGTGCCCTGGCTGTCCACTAGGTGTCCCTGGGGGTGCCCTGGCTCTCCTTGGGGTGCTCTGGCTGTCCCCTTGGTGTCCCTGGGGGTGCCCTGCCTGTCCCCTAGGTGTCCCTGGGGGTGCCCTGGCTGTCCCGTAGGTGTCCCTGGGGGTGCCCTGGGTGTCCCTGGAGTGCCCTGGCTGTCCCCTAAATGTCCCTGGGGGTGCCCTGGCTTTCCCCTCGGTGTCCCTGGGGGTGCCCTGGGTGTCCCTGGGGGTGCCCTGCCTGTCCCCTAGGTGTCCCTGCGGTTGCCCTCGCTGTCCCTGGGGTGCCCTGGCTGTCCCCTAGGTGTCCCTGGGGGTGCCCTGGGTGTCCCTGGGGGTGCCCTGGCTGTCCCCTAGGTGTCCCTGGGGGTGCCCTGTGTGTCCCTGGAGTGCCCTGGCTGTCCCCTAAATGACCCTGGGGGAGCCCTGGCTGTCCCCTAGGTGTCCCTGGGGGTGCCCTGCCTGTCTTTAGGGTGCCCTGGCTGTCCCCTAGGTGTCCCTGGAGGTGCCCTGCGTGTCCCTGGGGTGCCCTGGCTGTTCCCTAGGTGTCCCTGGCTGTCCCGTAGGTGTCCCTGGGGGTGCCCTGGGTGTCCCTGGAGTGCCCTGGCTGTCCCCTAAATGTCCCTGGGGGTGCCCTGGCTTTCCCCTCGGTGTCCCTGGGGGTGCCCTGGGTGTCCCTGGGGGTGCCCTGCCTGTCCCCTAGGTGTCCCTGCGGGTGCCCTCGCTGTCCCTGGGGTGCCCTGGCTGTCCCCTAGGTGTCCCTGGGGGTGCCCTGGGTGTCCCTGGGGGTGCCCTGGCTGTCCCCTAGGTGTCCCTGGGGGTGCCCTGTGTGTCCCTGGAGTGCCCTGGCTGTCCCCTAGGTGTCCCTGGGGGTGCCCTGCCTGTCTTTAGGGTGCCCTGGCTGTCCCCTAGGTGTCCCTGGAGGTGCCCTGCCTGTCCTGGGGTGCCCTGGCTGTTCCCTAGGTGTCTCTGGGGGTGCCCTAGGTGTCCCTGGGGGTGCCCACGGTGTCCCTGGGGGTGCCCTTGCTGTCCCGTAGTTATCCCTGGGGGTGCCCTGGGTGTCCCTAGAGTGCCGTGGCTGTCCCCTAGGTGTCCCTGGGGGTGCCCTGGCAGTCCCCTTGGTGGCCCTGGGGTGCCCTGCCTGTCCCCCTAGGTGTCCCTGGGGGGCCCTGGCTGTCCCCTAGGTGTCCCTGGGGTGCCCTGCCTGTCCCCTAGGTGTCCCTGGGGGTGCCCTGGGTGTCCCTGGAGTGCCCTGGCTGTCCCCTAAATGTCCCTGGGGGTGCCCTGGCTTTCCCCTCGGTGTCCCTGGGGGTGCCCTCGCTGTCCCTCGGGTGCCTTGGCTGACCCCTTGGTGGCCCTGGGGGTGCCCTGGGTGTCCCTTGGGGTGCCCTGGAGGTCCCCTAGGTGTCCCTGGGGGTGCCCTGGGTGTCCCTGGGGTGCCCTGGCTGTCCCCAAGGTGTCCCTGGGGGTGCCCTGCCTGTCCTCTCGGTGGCCCTGGGGGTGCCCTGGCTGTCCCTAGGGTGCCCTGGCTGTCCCCTCGGTGACCCTGGGGGTGCCCTGATTGTCCCTGGGGTGCCCAGGGGGTGCCCTGGCTGTCCCCAAGGTGTCCCTGGGGTTGCCTTCCCTGTCCCCTAGGTGTCCCTGGGGTGCCCTGGCTGTCCCCTAGGTGTCCCTGGGGGTGCCCTGGGTGTCCGTGGGGTGCCCTGGCTGTCCCTGGGGTGACCGGGAGGTCCCCTACGTGTCCCTGGGGTACCCTGGGTGTCCCTGGGCTGCCCTGGGGTGCCCTGGCTGTCCCAGGGGTGCCCTGGCTTTCCCGTCAGTGTCCCTGGGGGTGCCCTGGCTGTCCCCTTGGTGTCCCTGGGGGTGCCCTCGCTGTCCCATAGGTGTCCCTGGAGGTGCCCTGGCTGTCCCCTTGGTGTCCCTGGGGGTGCCCTGGCTGTCCCCTAGGTGTCCCTGGGGTGCCGTGGCTGTCCCCTTGGTGTCCCTGGGGGTGACCTGCCTGTCCCCTAGGTGTCCCTGGAGGTGCCCTGGCTGTCCCCTTGGTGTCCCTGGGGGTGCCCTGGCTGTCCCATAGGTGTCCCTGGAGGTGCCCTGGCTGTCCCCTTGGTGTCCCTGGGGTGCCCTGGGTGTCCCTGGGGGGCCCTGGCTGTCCCCTAGGGGTCCCTGGGGTGCCCTGGCTGTCTCTGTGGGTGCCCTGGCTGTCCCCTAGGTGTCCCTGGGGTGCCCTGGCTGTCCCCTCGGTGTCCCTGGGGGTGCCCACGGTGTCCCTGGGAGTGCCCTGGCTGTCCCCTAGGTGTCCCTGGGGGTTTCCTGGCTGTGCCCTTGGTGTCCCTGGGGGTGCCCTGGCTGTCCTTGGGGTGCTCTGGCTGTCCCCTTGGTGTCCCTGGGGGTGCCCTGGCTGTCCCCTAGCTGTCCCTATGGCTGCCCTGGGTGTCCCTGCGGTGCCCTGGCTGTCCTCTAGATGTCCCTGGGGGCGCCCTGGCTGTCCCCTCGGTGTCCCTGGGGGTGCCCTGCCTGTCCTCTCGGTGGCCCTGGGGGTGCCCTGGCTGTCCCTAGGGTGCCCTGGCTGTCCCTAGGTGTCCCTGGGGGGGCCCTGCCTGTCCCCTAGGTGTCCCTGGGGGTGCCCTTGGTGTCCCTGGGGGTGCCCTGGAGGTCCCCTATGTGTCCATGGGGGTGCCCTGGGTGTCCCTGGAGTGCCCTGGCTGTCCCCTAAATGTCCCTGGGGGTGCCCTGGGTGTCCCTCAGGGTGCCCTGGCTGTCCCTAGGGTGCCCTGGCTGTTCCCTAGGTGTCCCTGGGGGTGCCCTGGTGTCCCTCGGGGTGCCCTGGCTGTCCCCTAGGTGTCCCTGGGGGTGCCCTGGCAGTCCCTGGAGTGCCCTGGCTGTCCCCTAGGTGTCCCTGGGGGTGCCCTGGCTGTCCCCTAGGTGTCCCTGGGGGTGCTCTTGCTGTCCCTAGGGTGCCCTTGCTGTGCCCTCGGTGTCCCTGGGGGTGCCCTGGCTGTCCCCTAGGTGTCCCTGGGGGTGCCCAGGGTGTCCCTGGGGATGCCCCAGCTGTCCCCTAGGTGTCCCTGGGGGTGCCCTGGGTGTCCCTGGGGGGGCCCTGGCTTTCCTCTAGGTGTCCCTGGGGGTGCCCTCCCTGTCCCTCGGGGTGCTCTCGCTGTCCCTGGGGTGCCCTGGCTGTCCCCAAGGTGTCCCTGGGGGTGCCCTGCCTGTCCTCTCGGTGTCCCTGGGGGTGCCCTGGCTGTGCCCTCGGTGTCCCTGGGGGTGCCCTGGCTGTCCCTAGGGTGCCCTGGCTGTCCCCTAGGTGTCCCTGGGGGTGCCCTGGGTGTCCCTGGGGTTCCCTTGCTGTCCCCTAGGTGTCCCTGGGGGGGCCCTGGTGTCCCTGGGGTTTCCTGGCTGTCCCCTAGGTTTCCCTGGGGGGGCCCTGGTGTCCCTGGGTTGCCCTGGCTGTCCCCTAGGTGTCCCTGCCTCGCTCGTATCCTCGACTCCGCCTCCGGCGCCATGGTGACTCCCCTCCCAGTCTGGACCAGTGTGGCCTCACCCCCTCCCCTGGGGCCATCCGACCCATCCCAGTCTAGACCAGTAAGGCACCGAGTGGCCACCATGGACCCCCACACGCCTGCCAGTTCATCCCAGTTCATCCCAGTCCACTCTTCGTCCATCCCAGGTTTCTCTGATCACCCTCCCAGTGCTCTCAGTCCATCCCAGTCCCGCAGGTGTTGGTGCTTGGGGCTTGATGAGCTGGTGCCTGTCCGCAACGTGGAGCGGCTCAAACGGGACCTCAGGGTGAGGGGGGCGCGGATTTGGGGGGATCCTGGGGGTCCTGAGTTGTCGTGGAGGGGGTTTTTGGGTTGTGGGGGGTCTGGGGGGAGTCCTGGGGGCTGCTTTGGGTGCTTTGGGGGGTATTCGGGAGGTTTGGGCGGCCCATTTGAGGCATCAAAGAACCTGAGGAGGGTTTTGATAGCACCTGGAGGTGGAGGCGGCCATGGGGGTGAGCTGGCTGTCCCAGGGGGTTCCTGGCTGTCCCTCGATGTCCCTGGGGTGCCCTGGCTGTCACTTAGGTGTCCCTCGGGGTGCCCTGGCTGTCCCTCAGAAGCCCTGGCTGTCCCCTAGGTGTCCCTGGGGTGCCCTGACTGTCCCTAGGTGTCCCTGGGGGTGCCCTGGGTGTCCCTGGGGTGCCCTGGCTGTCTCGTCAATGTCCCTGGGGGTGCCCTGACTGTCCCTCGGTGTCCCTGGGGGTGCCCTGGGTGTCCCTGGGGTGCCCTGGCTGACCCCAAGGTGTCCCTTGGGGTGCCCAGAGTGTCCCTGGGAGGTCCCTGGCTGTCCCCTAGGGGTCTCTGGGGGTGCCCTGGCTGTCCCGTCAGTGTCCCTGGGGGTGCCCTGCCTGTCCCCTCGGTGTCCCTGGGGGTGCCCTGGCTGTCCCTGGAGTGCCCTGGCTGTCCCCTAAATGTCCCTTGTTGGTGCCCTGGCTGTCCCCTAGGTGTCCCTGGGGGTGCCCTTCCTGTCCCCTAGGTGTCCCTGGGGGTGCCCTGGGTGTCCCTGGGGTTCCCTGGCTTTCCCCTAGGTGTCCCTGGGGGGGCCCTGAGTGTCCCTGGGGGGGCCCTGGCTGTCCCCTTGGTGTCCCTGGGGGTGCCCAGGGTGTCAGTGGGGTTCCCTGGCTGTCCCGTACGTGTCCCTGGGGGTCCCTGGAGGTCCCCTAGGTGTCCCTGGGGGTGCCCTGAGTGTCCCTGGGGGGGCCCTGGCTGTCCCCTTGGTGTCCCTTGGGGTGCCCAGGGTGTCCCTTAGGTGTCCCTGGGGTGCCCTGGCTGTCCCCAAGGTGTCCCTGGGGGTGTCCTGCCTTGACCTAGGTGTCCCTGGGGGTGCCCTGGCTGTCCCCTCCGTGTCCCTGGGGGTGCCCTGGCTGTCCCTGGGGTGCCCTGGGTGACCCCAAGGTGTCCCTTGGGGTGCCCAGAGTGTCCCTGGGAGGTCCCTGGCTGTCCCCTAGGGGTCTCTGGGGGTGCCCTGGCTGTCCCGTCAGTGTCCCTGGGGGTGCCCTGCCTGTCCCTTAGGTGTCCCTGGGGGTGTCCTGTCTGTCCCTAGGGTGCCATGGCTGTCCCTAGGGTGCCCTGGCTGTCCCCTCGGTGTCCCTGGGGGTGCCCTGGCTGTCCCCTAGGTGTCCCTGGGGGGGCCCTGGCTGTCCCTAGGGTGCCCTGGCTGTGCCCTCAGTGTCTCTGGGGGTGCCCTAGGTGTCCCTGGGGGTGCCCAGGCTGTCCCCTAGGTGTCCCTGGGCGTGCCCATGGTGTCCCTGGGGTTCCCTGGCTGTCCTGTAGGTGTCCCTGGGCTGCCCTGGCTGTCCTTGGGGTGCCCTGGCTGTGCCCTTGGTGTCCCTGAGGGTGCCCTGGCAGTCCCTAGGGTGCCCTGGCTGTGCCCTAGGTGTCCCTGGGGTGCCCTGGGTGTCCCTGGCGT
Source organism: Chamaea fasciata (assembly GCF_029207755.1). Taxonomy (NCBI): domain Eukaryota; kingdom Metazoa; phylum Chordata; class Aves; order Passeriformes; family Sylviidae; genus Chamaea; species Chamaea fasciata. The sequence continues at coordinate 104,296 of NW_027094385.1, forward strand.
GCCCTGGCTGTCTCCTAGGTGTCCCTGGGGGTGCCCTTGCTGTCCTCTAGGTGTCCCTGTGGGTGCCCTCCCTGTCCCTCGGGATGCCCTGGCTGTCCCCTTGGTGTCCCTGGGGGTGCCCTGGCTGTCCTCTAGGTGTCCCTGGGGGTGCCCTGGCTGTCCCTCGGGTTCCCTGGCTGTCCCCTAGGTGTCCCTGGGGGTGCCCTGAGTGTCCCTGGGCTGCCCTGGCTGTCCCCTAGGTGTCCCTGGGGTGGCCCTGGCAGTCCCCGAGGTGTCCCTGGGGGTGCCCTGGGTGTCCCTGGGGGTGCACAGCGTGGCACTGGGGTTCCCTGGCTGTCCGGTACGTGTCCCTGGGGGTGCCCTGGAGGTCCCTAGGTGTCCCTGGGGGTGCCCTCGCTGTCCCTGGGGTGCCATGGCTGTCCCCTAGCTGTCCCTGGGGGTACCCTGGCTGTCCCCTAGGTGTCCCTGGGGGTCCCCTTGGTGTCATTGGGGGTGCCCTCGCTGTCCCTGGGGTGCCCTGGCTGTCCCCTAGCTGTCCCTGGGGGTACCCTGGCTGTCCCCTAGGTGTCCCTGGGGGTGCCCTAGGTGGCCCTGGAGGTGCCCTGGGTGTCCCTGTGTTGCCCTGGCTGTCCCCTAGATGTCCCTGCGGGTGCCCTGGCTGTCCCTGGAGTGCCCTGGCTGTCCTCTAGGTGTCCCTGAGGGGGCCCTGGCTGTCCCCTAGGTGTCCCTGGGGGTGCCCTTCCTGTCCCCTAGGTGTCCCTGGGGGTGCCCTGGCTGTCGTCTAGGTGTCCCTGGGGGTTCCCTGGGTGTCCCTGGGGGTGCCCTGGCTGTCGTCTAGGTGTCCCTGGGGGTTCCCTGGCTGTCCTTGGGGTGCTCTGGCTGTCCCCTTGGTGTCCCTGGGGGTGCCCTGGCTGTCCCCTAGCTGTCCCTGGGGCTGCCCTTGGTGTCCCTGGGGTGCCCTGGCTGTCCTCTAGATGTCCCTGGGGGTGCCCTGGCTGTCCCCTCGGTGTCCCTGGGCGTGCCCTGCCTGTCCCCTAGGTGTCACTGGGGGGGCCCTGGCTGTCCGTTAGGTGTCCCTGGGGGTGCCCTGCCTGTCCCCTCGGTGTCCCTGGGGGTGCCCAGGGTGTCCCTGGGAGTGCCCTGGCTGTCCCCTAGGTGTCCCTGGGGGTGCCCTGGGTGTCCCTGGGGTGCCCTGGCTGTCCCCTAGGTGTCCCTGGGGGTGCCCTGGCTGTCCCCTTCGTGTCTTGGGGATGCCCTCTCTGTCCCTAGGCTGCCCTGGCTGTCCCCTAGGTGTCCTTGGGGGTGCCCTGGGTGTCCCTGGAGTGCCCTGGCTGTCCCCTAGGTGTCCCTGGGGGTTCCCTGGCTGTCCCCTTGGTGTCCCTGGGGTGCCCTGGCTGTCCCCTAGGTGTCCCTGGGGGTGCCTTGGCTGTCCTTGGGGTGCTCTGGCTGTCCCCTTGGTGTCCCTGGGGTGCCCTGGCTGTCCTCTAGATGTCCCTGGGGGTGCCCTGGCTGTCCCCTCGGTGTCCCTGGGCGTGCCCTGCCTGTCCCCTAGGTGTCCCTGGGGGTGCCCTGGCTGTCCCGTAGGTGTCCCTGGGGGTGCCCTGGGTGTCCCTGGAGTGCCCTGGCTGTCCCCTAAATGTCCCTGGGGGTGCCCTGGCTTTCCCCTCGGTGTCCCTGGGGGTGCCCTGGGTGTCCCTGGGGGTGCCCTGCCTGTCCCATAGGTGTCCCTGCGGTTGCCCTCGCTGTCCCTGGGGTGCCCTGGCTGTCCCCTAGGTGTCCCTGGGGGTGCCCTGGGTGTCCCTGGGGGTGCCCTGGCTGTCCCCTAGGTGTCCCTGGGGGTGCCCTGTGTGTCCCTGGAGTGCCCTGGCTGTCCCCTAAATGACCCTGGGGGAGCCCTGGCTGTCCCCTAGGTGTCCCTGGAGGTGCCCTGCGTGTCCCTGGGGTGCCCTGGCTGTTCCCTAGGTGTCCCTGGCTGTCCCGTAGGTGTCCCTGGGGGTGCCCTGGGTGTCCCTGGAGTGCCCTGGCTGTCCCCTAAATGTCCCTGGGGGTGCCCTGGCTTTCCCCTCGGTGTCCCTGGGGTTGCCCTGGGTGTCCCTGGGGGTGCCCTGCCTGTCCCCTAGGTGTCCCTGCGGGTGCCCTCGCTGTCCCTGGGGTGCCCTGGCTGTCCCCTAGGTGTCCCTGGGGGTGCCCTGGGTGTCCCTGGGGGTGCCCTGGCTGTCCCCTAGGTGTCCCTGGGGGTGCCCTGTGTGTCCCTGGAGTGCCCTGGCTGTCCCCTAGGTGTCCCTGGGGGTGCCCTGCCTGTCTTTAGGGTGCCCTGGCTGTCCCCTAGGTGTCCCTGGAGGTGCCCTGCCTGTCCTGGGGTGCCCTGGCTGTTCCCTAGGTGTCTCTGGGGGTGCCCTAGGTGTCCCTGGGGGTGCCCTGGGTGTCTCTGGGGTGCCCTGGCTGTACCCTAGGTGTCCCTGGGGGTGCCCACGGTGTCCCTGGGGGTGCCCTTGCTGTCCCGTAGTTATCCCTGGGGGTGCCCTGGGTGTCCCTAGAGTGTCGTGGCTGTCCCGTCAGTGTCCCTGGGGGTGCCCTGCCTGTCCCCTCGGTGTCCCTGGGGGTGCCCTGGGTGTCCCTGGAGTGCCCTGGCTGTCCCCTAAATGTCCCTTGTGGTGCCCTGGCTGTCCCCTAGGTGTCCCTGGGGGTGCCCTTCCTGTCCCCTAGGTGTCCCTGGGGGTGCCCTGGGTGTCCCTGGGGTTCCCTGGCTTTCCCCTAGGTGTCCCTGGGGGGGCCCTGAGTGTCCCTGGGGGGGCCCTGGCTGTCCCCTTGGTGTCCCTGGGGGTGCCCAGGGTGTCCCTTAGGTGTCCCTGCGGGGGCCCTGGCTGTCCCCTAGGTGTCCCTGGGGGTGCCCTTCCTGTCCCCTAGGTGTCCCTGGGGTTCCCTGGCTGTCCCCGAGGTGTCCCTGGGAGGGCCCTGGGTGTCCCTGGGGGTGCACAGGGTGTCAGTGGGGTTCCCTGGCTGTCCCGTACGTGTCCCTGGGGGTCCCTGGAGGTCCCCTAGGTGTCCCTGGGGGTGCCCTGAGTGTCCCTGGGGGGGCCCTGGCTGTCCCCTTGGTGTCCCTTGGGGTGCCCAGGGTGTCCCTTACGTGTCCCTGGGGTGCCCTGGCTGTCCCCAAGGTGTCCCTGGGGGTGTCCTGCCTTGACCTAGGTGTCCCTGGGGGTGCCCTGGCTGTCCCCTCCGTGTCCCTGGGGGTGCCCTGGCTGTCCCTGGGGTGCCCTGGGTGACCCCAAGGTGTCCCTTGGGGTGCCCAGAGTGTCCCTGGGAGGTCCCTGGCTGTCCCCTAGGGGTCTCTGGGGGTGCCCTGGCTGTCCCGTCAGTGTCCCTGGGGGTGCCCTGCCTGTCCCTTAGGTGTCCCTGGGGGTGTCCTGTCTGTCCCTAGGGTGCCATGGCTGTCCCTAGGGTGCCCTGGCTGTCCCCTCGGTGTCCCTGGGGGTGCCCTGGCTGTCCCCTAGGTGTCCCTGGGGGGGCCCTGGCTGTCCCTAGGGTGCCCTGGCTGTGCCCTCAGTGTCTCTGGGGGTGCCCTAGGTGTCCCTGGGGGTGCCCAGGCTGTCCCCTAGGTGTCCCTGGGCGTGCCCATGGTGTCCCTGGGGTTCCCTGGCTGTCCTGTAGGTGTCCCTGGGCTGCCCTGGCTGTCCTTGGGGTGCCCTGGCTGTGCCCTTGGTGTCCCTGAGGGTGCCCTGGCTGTCCCTAGGGTGCCCTGGCTGTGCCCTTGGTGTCCCTGGGGTGCCCTGGCTGTCCCGTCAGTGTCCCTGGGGGTGCCCTGGCTGTCCTCTAGGTGTCCCTGGGGTGCCCTGGGTGTCCCTGGCGTGCCCTGGCTGTCTCCTAGGTGTCCCTGGGGGTGCCCTTGCTGTACTCTAGGTGTCCCTGTGGGTGCCCTCCCTGTCCCTCGGGATGCCCTGGCTGTCCCCTTGGTGTCCCTGGGGGTGCCCTGGCTGTCCTCTAGGTGTCCCTGGGGGTGCCCTGGCTGTCCCTCGGGTTCCCTGGCTGTCCCCTAGGTGTCCCTGGGGGTGCCCTGAGTGTCCCTGGGCTGCCCTGGCTGTCCCCTAGGTGTCCCTGGGGTGGCCCTGGCAGTCCCCGAGGTGTCCCTGGGGGTGCACTGGGTGTCCCTGGGGGTGGACAGCGTGGCACTGGGGTTCCCTGGCTGTCCGGTACGTGTCCCTGGGGGTGCCCTGGAGGTCCCCTAGGTGTCCCTGGGGGTGCCCTCGCTGTCCCTGGGGTGCCCTGGCTGTCCCCTAGCTGTCCCTGGGGGTACCCTGGCTGTCCCCTAGGTGTCCCTGGGGGTGCCCTAGGTGTCCCTGGAGGTGCCCTGGGTGTCCCTGTGTTGCCCTGGCTGTCCCCTAGATGTCCCTGGGGGTGCCCTGGCTGTCCCTGGAGTGCCCTGGCTGTCCTCTAGGTGTCCCTGAGGGGGCCCTGGCTGTCCCCTAGGTGTCCCTGGGGGTGCCCTTCCTGTCCCCTAGGTGTCCCTGGGGGTGCCCTGGCTGTCGTCTAGGTGTCCCTGGGGGTTCCCTGGGTGTCCCTGGGGGTGCCCTGGCTGTCGTCTAGGTGTCCCTGGGGGTTCCCTGGCTGTCCTTGGGGTGCTCTGGCTGTCCCCTTGGTGTCCCTGGGGGTGCCCTGGCTGTCCCCTAGCTGTC
>NW_027094386.1:0-108907 GCF_029207755.1 Chamaea fasciata
ACAGCGTTTGACGCTGTTCCAAGCCTGCCTGCAAGCGAACCGGCGGAGAGTGCACTAGACGCGGCTAAACGGCGTTTTCTCGCTTCCCAGGCTAGGAGAAGCGTTTTCCGTGCTGCAAACAGCTTCTCTGCTTGTGGGGAGCTCTGGGAACAGCGTTTGACGCTGTTCCAAGCCTGCCTGCAAGCGAACCGGCGGAGAGTGCACTAGACGCGGCCAAACGGCGTTTTCTCGCTTCCCAGGCTAGGAGAAGCGTTTTCCGTGCTGCAAACAGCTTCTCTGCTTGTGGGGAGCTCGGAAACAGCGTTTGACGCTGTTCCAAGCCTGCCTGCAAGCGAACCGGCGGAGAGTGCACTAGACGCGGCCAAACGGCGTTTTCTCGCTTCCCAGGCTAGGAGAAGCACATTCCGTGCTGCAAACAGCTTCTCTGCTTGTGGAGAGCTCGGTAACGGTGCCTAGCGCTGTTCCAAGCCTGCCTGCAAGCGAACCGCCGGAGAGTGCACTCGGCGCGGCCAAACGGCGTTTTCTCGCTTCCCAGGCTAGGAGAAGCACTTGCCGTGCTGCAAACAGCTTCTCTGCCTGTGGAGAGCTCGGAAACAGCGTTTAACGCTGTTCCGAGCCTGCCTGCAAGCGAACCGCCTGAGAGTGCACTAGGCGCGGCCAAACGGCGTTTGCTCGCTTCCCAGGCTAGGAGAAGCACTTTCCATGCTGCAAACAGCTTCTCTGCTTGTGGAGAGCTTGGAAACCGCGCCTACCGCTGTTCGCAGCCAACCTGCGGCGTACTGCCGGAGAAAGCACGAGGCGCGGCCAAAAGGCGTTTTCTCGCTTCCCAGGCTAAGAGAGTCCTTTCCGTTCTGCAAAACAGCTTCTCTGCTTGTGGAGAGCTCGGAAACCGCGCCTAGCCGCTGTTCGCAGCCAGCCAGCAGCATGCACCCTCTGAGAGTACTAGGCGCGGCCAAAAGGCGCTTTCTCGCTTCCCAGGCTAAGAGAAGCACTTTCCGTGCTGCAAACAGCTTCTCTGCTTGTGGTGAGCTCGGAAACAGCGTTTAACGCTGTTCCAAGCCTGCCAGCAAGCGAACTGCCGGAGAGTGCACTAGGCGCGGCCAAACGGCGTTTTCTCGCTTCCCAGGCTAGGAGGAGCACTTTCCGTGCTGCAAACAGCTTCTCTGCTTGTGGGGAGCTCGGAAACAGCGTTTGACGCTGTTCCAAGCCTGCCTGCAAGCGAACCGGCGGAGAGTGCACTAGACGCGGCCAAACGGCGTTTTCTCGCTTCCCAGGCTAGGAGAAGCGTTTTCCGTGCTGCAAACAGCTTCTCTGCTTGTGGGGAGCTCGGAAACAGCGTTTGACGCTGTTCCAAGCCTGCCTGCAAGCGAACCGGCGGAGAGTGCACTAGACGCGGCCAAACGGCGTTTTTCTCGCTTCCCAGGCTAGGAGAAGCGTTTTCCGTGCTGCAAACAGCTTCTCTGCTTGTGGGGGAGCTCGGAAACAGCGTTTAACGCTGTTCCAAGCCTGCCTGCGAGCGAACCGGCGGAGAGTGCACTAGGCGCGGCCAAACGGCGTTTGCTCGCTTCCCAGGCTAGGAGAAGCACTTGCCGTGCTGCAAACAGCTTCTCTGCCTGTGGAGAGCGCGGAAACAGCGTTTAACGCTGTTCCGAGCCCTGCCTGCAAGCGAACCGCCTGAGAGTGCACTAGGCGCGGCCAAACGGCGTTTGCTCGCTTCCCAGGCTAGGAGAAGCACTTTCCATGCTGCAAACAGCTTCTCTGCTTGTGGAGAGCTTGGAAACCCGCGCCTACCGCTGTTCGCAGCCAACCTGCGGCGTACTGCCGGAGAAAGCACGAGGCGCGGCCAAAAGGCGTTTTCTCGCTTCCCAGGCTAAGAGAAGCCCTTTCCGTTCTGCAAAACAGCTTCTCTGCTTGTGGAGAGCTCGGAAACCGCGCCTAGCCGCTGTTCGCAGCCAGCCAGCAGCATGCACCCTCTGAGAGTACTAGGCGCGGGCCAAAAGGCGCTTTCTCGCTTCCCAGGCTAAGAGAAGCACTTTCCGTGCTGCAAACAGCTTCTCTGCTTGTGGTGAGCACGGAAACAGCGTTTAACGCTGTTCCAAGCCTGCCAGCAAGCGAAACGCCGGAGAGTGCACTCGGCGCGGCCAAACGGCGTTTTGCTCGCTTCCCAGGCTAGGAGAAGCACTTGCCGTGCTGCAAACAGCTTCTCTGCCTGTGGAGAGCTCGGAAACAGCGTTTGACGCTGTTCCAGGCCGGCCTGCGAGCGAACCGCCGGAGAGTGCACTCGGGCGCGGCCAAACGGCGTTTGCTCGCTTCCCAGGCTAGGAGAAGCACTTGCCGTGCTGCAAACAGCTTCTCTGCCTGTGGAGAGCTCGGAAAACAGCGTTTGACGCTGTTCCAGGCCGGCCTGCGAGCGAACCGCCGGAGAGTGCACTCGGCGCGGCCAAACGGCGTTTGCTCGCTTCCCAGGCTAGGAGAAGCACTTGCCGTGCTGCAAACAGCTTCTCTGCCTGTGGAGAGCTCGGAAACAGCGTTTGACGCTGTTCCAGGCCGGCCTGCGAGCGAACCGCCGGAGAGTGCACTCGGCGCGGCCAAACGGCGTTTGCTCGCTTCCCAGGCTAGGAGAAGCACTTGCCGTGCTGCAAACAGCTTCTCTGCTTGTGGGGAACCCGGAAACAGCGTTTGACGCTGTTCCAAGCCGGCCTGCAAGCGAACCGGCGGAGAGTGCACTAGACGCGGCCAAACGGCGTTTTCTCGCTTCCCAGGCTAGGAGAAGCGTTTTCCGTGCTGCAAACAGCTTCTCTGCCTGTTGGAGAGCTCGGAAACAGCGTTTGACGCTGTTCCAAGCCTGCCTGCGAGCGAACCGCCGGAGAGTGCACTAGGCGCGGAACGGCGTTTGCTCGCTTCCCAGGCTAGGAGAAGCACATTCCGTGCTGCAAACAGCTTCTCTGCTTGTGGAGAGCTCGGTAACGGTGCCTAGCGCTGTTCCAAGCCTGCCTGCAAGCGAACCGCCGGAGAGTGCACTCGGCGCGGCCAAACGGCGTTTTCTCGCTTCCCAGGCTAGGAGAAGCACTTGCCGTGCTGCAAACAGCTTCTCTGCCTGTGGAGAGCTCGGAAACAGCGTTTGACGCTGTTCCAGGCCGGCCTGCGAGCGAACCGCCGGAGAGTGCACTCGGCGCGGCCAAACGGCGTTTGCTCGCTTCCCAGGCCAGGAGAAGCACTTGCCGTGCTGCAAACAGCTTCTCTGCCTGTGGAGAGCTCGGAAACAGCGTTTGACGCTGTTCCAGGCCGGCCTGCGAGGCGAACCGCCTGAGAGTGCACTAGGCGCGGCCAAACGGCGTTTGCTCGCTTCCCAGGCTAGGAGAAGCACTTTCCATGCTGCAAACAGCTTCTCTGCTTGTGGAGAGCTTGGAAACCGCGCCTACCGCTGTTCGCAGCCAACCTGCGGCGTACTGCCGGAGAAAGCACGAGGCGCGGCCAAAAGGCGTTTTCCTCGCTTCCCAGGCTAAGAGAAGCCCTTTCCGTTCTGCAAACAGCTTCTCTGCTTGTGGAGAGCTCGGAAACCGCGCCTAGCCGCTGTTCGCAGAGCCAGCCAGCAGCATGCACCCTCTGAGAGTACTAGGCGCGGCCAAAAGGCGCTTTCCTCGCTTCCCAGGCTAAGAGAAGCACTTTCCGTGCTGCAAACAGCTTCTCTGCTTGTGGTGAGCACGGAAACAGCGTTTAAACGCTGTTCCAAGCCTGCCAGCAAGCGAAACGCCGGAGAGTGCACTCGGCGCGGCCAAACGGCGTTTGCTCGCTTCCCAGGCTAGGAGAAGCACTTGCCGTGCTGCAAACAGCTTCTCTGCCTGTGGAGAGCTCGGAAACAGCGTTTGACGCTGTTCCAGGCCGGCCTGCGAGCGAACCGCCGGAGAGTGCACTCGGCGCGGCCAAACGGCGTTTGCTCGCTTCCCAGGCTAGGAGAAGCACTTGCCGTGCTGCAAACAGCTTCTCTGCCTGTGGAGAGCTCGGAAACAGCGTTTGACGCTGTTCCAGGCCGGCCTGCGAGCGAACCGCCGGAGAGTGCACTCGGCGCGGCCAAACGGCGTTTGCTCGCTTCCCAGGCTAGGAGAAGCACTTGCCGTGCTGCAAACAGCTTCTCTGCCTGTGGAGAGCTCGGAAACAGCGTTTGACGCTGTTCCAGGCCGGCCTGCGAGCGAACCGCCGGAGAGTGCACTCGGCGCGGCCAAACGGCGTTTGCTCGCTTCCCAGGCTAGGAGAAGCACTTGCCGTGCTGCAAACAGCTTCTCTGCTTGTGGGGAACCCGGAAACAGCGTTTGACGCTGTTCCAAGCCGGCCTGCAAGCGAACCGGCGGAGAGTGCACTAGACGCGGCCAAACGGCGTTTTCCTCGCTTCCCAGGCTAGGAGAAGCGTTTTTCCGTGCTGCAAACAGCTTCTCTGCCTGTGGAGAGCTCGGAAACAGCGTTTGACGCTGTTCCAAGCCTGCCTGCGAGCGAACCGCCGGAGAGTGCACTAGGCGCGGCGAAACGGCGTTTGCTCGCTTCCCAGGCTAGGAGAAGCACATTCCGTGCTGCAAACAGCTTCTCTGCTTGTGGAGAGCTCGGTAACGGTGCCTAGCGCTGTTCCAAGCCTGCCTGCAAGCGAACCGCCGGAGAGTGCACTCGGCGCGGCCAAACGGCGTTTTCCTCGCTTCCCAGGCTAGGAGAAGCACTTGCCGTGCTGCAAACAGCTTCTCTGCCTGTGGAGAGCTCGGAAAACAGCGTTTGACGCTGTTCCAGGCCGGCCTGCGAGCGAACCGCCGGAGAGTGCACTCGGCGCGGCCAAACGGCGTTTGCCTCGCTTCCCAGGCCAGGAGAAGCACTTGCCGTGCTGCAAACAGCTTCTCTGCCTGTGGAGAGCTCGGAAACAGCGTTTGACGCTGTTCCAGGCCGGCCTGCGAGCGAACCGCCGGAGAGTGCACTCGGCGCGGCCAAACGGCGTTTGCTCGCTTCCCAGGCTAGGAGAAGCACTTGCTGTGCTGCAAACAGCTTCTCTGCCTGTGGAGAGCTCGGAAACAGCGTTTGACGCTGTTCCAAGCCGGCCTGCGAGCGAACCGCCGGAGAGTGCACTCGGCGCGGCCAAACGGCGTTTGCTCGCTTCCCAGGCTAAGAGAAGCACTTTCCGTGCTGCAAACAGCTTCTCTGCTTGTGGTGAGCTCGGAAACAGCGTTTAACGCTGTTCCAAGCCTGCCAGCAAGCGAACTGCCGGAGAGTGCACTAGGCGCGGCCAACGGCGTTTTCCTCGCTTCCCAGGCTAGGAGGAGCACTTTCCGTGCTGCAAACAGCTTCTCTGCTTGTGGGGAGCTCGGAAACAGCGTTTGACGCTGTTCCAAGCCTGCCTGCAAGCGAACCGGCGGAGAGTGCACTAGACGCGGCCAAACAGCGTTTTCTCGCTTCCCAGGCTAGGAGAAGCGTTTTCCGTGCTGCAAACAGCTTCTCTGCTTGTGGGGAGCTCGGAAACAGCGTTTGACGCTGTTCCAAGCCTGCCTGCAAGCGAACCGGCGGAGAGTGCACTAGACGCGGCTAAACGGCGTTTTCTCGCTTCCCAGGCTAGGAGAAGCGTTTTCCGTGCTGCAAACAGCTTCTCTGCTTGTGGGGAGCTCGGGAACAGCGTTTGACGCTGTTCCAAGCCTGCCTGCAAGCGAACCGGCGGAGAGTGCACTAGACGCGGCCAAACGGCGTTTTCTCGCTTCCCAGGCTAGGAGAAGCGTTTTCCGTGCTGCAAACAGCTTCTCTGCTTGTGGGAGCTCGGAAACAGCGTTTGACGCTGTTCCAAGCCTGCCTGCAAGCGAACCGGCGGAGAGTGCACTAGACGCGGCCAAACGGCGTTTTCTCGCTTCCCAGGCTAGGAGAAGCACATTCCGTGCTGCAAACAGCTTCTCTGCTTGTGGAGAGCTCGGTAACGGTGCCTAGCGCTGTTCCAAGCCTGCCTGCAAGCGAACCGCCGGAGAGTGCACTCGGCGCGGCCAAACGGCGTTTTCCTCGCTTCCCAGGCTAGGAGAAGCACTTGCCGTGCTGCAAACAGCTTCTCTGCCTGTGGAGAGCTCGGAAACAGCGTTATAACGCTGTTCCGAGCCTGCCTGCAAGCGAACCGCCTGAGAGTGCACTAGGCGCGGCCAAACGGCGTTTGCTCGCTTCCCAGGCTAGGAGAAGCACTTTCCATGCTGCAAACAGCTTCTCTGCTTGTGGAGAGCTTGGAAACCGCGCCTACCGCTGTTTCGCAGCCAACCTGCGGCGTACTGCCGGAGAAAGCACGAGGCGCGGCCAAAAGGCGTTTCCTCTCGCTTCCCAGGCTAAGAGAAGTCCTTTCCGTTCTGCAAACAGCTTCTCTGCTTGTGGAGAGCTCGGAAACCGCGCCTAGCCGCTGTTCGCAGCCAGCCAGCAGCATGCACCCTCTGAGAGTACTAGGCGCGGCCAAAAGGCGCTTTCTCGCTTCCCAGGCTAAGAGAAGCACTTTCCGTGCTGCAAACAGCTTCTCCTGCTTGTGGTGAGCTCGGAAACAGCGTTTAACGCTGTCCAAGCCTGCCAGCAAGCGAACTGCCGGAGAGTGCACTAGGCGCGGCCAAACGGCGTTTTCTCGCTTCCCAGGCTAGGAGGAGCACTTTCCGTGCTGCAAACAGCTTCTCTGCTTGTGGGGAGCTCGGAAACAGCGTTTGACGCTGTTCCAAGCCTGCCTGCAAGCGAACCGGCGGAGAGTGCACTAGACGCGGCCAAACGGCGTTTTCTCGCTTCCCAGGCTAGGAGAAGCGTTTTCCGTGCTGCAAACAGCTTCTCTGCTTGTGGGAGCTCGGAAACAGCGTTTGACGCTGTTCCAAGCCTGCCTGCAAGCGAACCGGCGGAGAGTGCACTAGACGCGGCCAAACGGCGTTTTCTCGCTTCCCAGGCTAGGAGAAGCGTTTTCCCGTGCTGCAAACAGCTTCTCTGCTTGTGGGGAGCTCGGAAACAGCGTTTAACGCTGTTCCAAGCCTGCCTGCGAGCGAACCGGCGGAGAGTGCACTAGGCGCGGCCAAACGGCGTTTGCTCGCTTCCCAGGCTAGGAGAAGCACTTGCCGTGCTGCAAACAGCTTCTCTGCCTGTGGAGAGCGCGGAAACAGCGTTTAACGCTGTTCCGAGCCTGCCTGCAAGCGAACCGCCTGAGAGTGCACTAGGCGCGGCCAAACGGCGTTTGCTCGCTTCCCAGGCTAGGAGAAGCACTTTCCATGCTGCAAACAGCTTCTCTGCTTGTGGAGAGCTTGGAAACCGCGCCTACCGCTGTTCGCAGCCAACCTGCGGCGTACTGCCGGAGAAAGCACGAGGCGCGGCCAAAAGGCGTTTTCTCGCTTCCCAGGCTAAGAGAAGCCCTTTCCGTTCTGCAAACAGCTTCTCTGCTTGTGGAGAGCTCGGAAACCGCGCCTAGCCGCTGTTCGCAGCCAGCCAGCAGCATGCACCCTCTGAGAGTACTAGGCGCGGCCAAAAGGCGCTTTCTCGCTTCCCAGGCTAAGAGAAGCACTTTCCGTGCTGCAAACAGCTTCTCTGCTTGTGGTGAGCACGGAAACAGCGTTTAACGCTGTTCCAAGCCTGCCAGCAAGCGAAACGCCGGAGAGTGCACTAGGCGCGGCCAAACGGCGTTTTCCTCGCTTCCCAGGCTAGGAGGAGCACTTTCCGTGCTGCAAACAGCTTCTCTGCTTGTGGGGAGCTCGGAAACAGCGTTTGACGCTGTTCCAAGCCTGCCTGCAAGCGAACCGGCGGAGAGTGCACTAGACGCGGCCCAAACGGCGTTTTCCTCGCTTCCCAGGCTAGGAGAAGCGTTTTCCGTGCTGCAAACAGCTTCTCTGCTTGTGGGGAGCTCGGAAACAGCGTTTGACGCTGTTCCAAGCCTGCCTGCAAGCGAACCGGCGGAGAGTGCACTAGACGCGGCCAAACGGCGTTTTCTCGCTTCCCAGGCTAGGAGAAGCGTTTTCCGTGCTGCAAACAGCTTCTCTGCTTGTGGGGAGCTCGGAAACAGCGTTTAACGCTGTTCCAAGCCTGCCTGCAAGCGAACCGGCGGAGAGTGCACTAGACGCGGCCAAACGGCGTTTTCTCGCTTCCCAGGCTAGGAGAAGCGTTTTCCGTGCTGCTAACAGGAGTTTGACTGTGGCCAAAGGGATCCAGTCCTTGGAAATCTACTATCACCAGTTCGGCCTGAATCCTGAGTTTTGCCGGCCACCCGCGGGGAGCTGGTCCAGGCCCTTCCTCTCCTTCGGTTTTCTTCGGCGCTGCTTGTCTTGCTACAGCGTGACCCTGCACCCCCTGCGCTGCCGGGACATCCTGCCCCTGTCTTCCGGGACACTCTGCCTTCCCAGCTCCCAGCCCAGGACTTTTCCACTGTTTCAGCTTGGTGCTCTAAAGATCCTGCAGAGACACCGAAACCAAACTGCCCTGGGTCTTGTGAAACAAAGCCCTCAAGGTTCTCGGTACTGTTGTCGTTTGTCATTAATGCTGTAGTTGTTTGGTGGGGGGGGGAGGTGGTTTTTTTTTGTGTGTTTGTTTGCTTTGTATTACATACTAGTAAAGAACTGCTATTCCTATTTCCCAAATCTTTGCCAAAGAGCCTCTGATTGTAATTTTACCTAGCAGATACCTGTCTTCCCAAACCAAGACAGATTTTGGCGCCCAACGTGGCGCTTGAGGGCACTGAGAAAAGAAAAGGGAAGAGAAATAGCAATTCTTAACTAACCTAGTACTTTCTTTTGTGTGCGTTAAATATAAAAACCTCATTAGGCTGCATCATGTGGTCTAACTTAGCCTGGTTTGGGTGGCATGTGGTTGTGGCTGTATTCCTTCCATTTGCAAGCCCTTATCTAAACATGAGCCCTATAACTAAGGCTACTGTGACTGTCATCCAGTTTATTTTATGGCTTAATAAGGTGAAAAACTCATGGATTTTTAATTTCCTCTGGAAGGCAGGCACATGGATTCAGGGCTATTGTACACTAACTGTGTGTTTTTGGAGTTACTTTAACAATAGTACCTACTGTAAAGAAATGACACCGGGGGAGGTTTTTTTTTCCCAACCCTTTACCCATCTCTTTAGGTCTGCCCCACCAGTTTTTGAAAGGTTTAAATCCTCTCTGAATGCTAATGATATCATACAATGGCTGGTGCTGCTAATATGCATATTCTATTTAGCATTCAGAGATAAGGGAAGATTGACCTAGATAACCACCCTGATACCTACCCCACAAAATAAGGATGATACCCCAGAGCCTGACTCTGCCCCACAGCCTGCCTCAGAAAGGACCCACCCGGATTGGGTTGAGGTTCTGGTAAAAGAAATGCATGAGATGGGCCAGATACTGAAGGAGTACATTTCCCCAGCTCATGAAAAACCCTCCCCCTGCCCCGAGAAGGCAGAGACTGATAGTGCAGCAGTAGAACCCACAGACATTACAACTGTCCAGGTTCCAGCTGAACCACAAGAGCAGCCACAGCCAGCAGCAGTCGCCCCTGTGGAAACAAGGAAGTGTAAAGTGAAATCGTCAGATCCTGTTATTAAGGATAAGAAAGGAGGGTCCTCACAGTCCACAGAAGAGCCACAGGTTGAAATCATCACTGAGTCCCTGACATATGAAAGTCTACGTAATCTGCAAAAAGATACTGTACGACGAGGACGTGAGGCTTATACAGCCTGGCTACTTCGAGTCTGGGACCTTATGGGTACAGGTGTGCAACTGGATAGTGCTGAAGCAAGGAATTTGGGACCCTTGACCCAGGATTCAGGTATAAATCAGGTATTTGTAAGAGAGCAAAGGCCCCTTCCCCTTTGGGAACGACTTCTAATGAGTGTGAGAGAGAGATTTGTCCACAGAGACAGAATGCAAGAGCACAACAATAGAATGCGATGGAAGACCCTTGAGGAAGGAATCCAACAGTTGAGAGAAGTGGCAGTATTGGAAGTACTTTTTGGGAAGACCGGACAGCATGATAATGACCCCGACAAGGTTAAATGCACAGGGCACATGTTGTGGAATCTGGCAACTCATGGACCATCCCAATACGCCACATTCATCGCAACAATTAATGCCGAGGATAACCGAGAGACAGTGGGTTCTGTTGCCAACAAGCTCAGAAATTATGAAAGTATGACCAGTGGCCCAATGCAGGCTCATGTCTCTGCGGTGGTGAAGGAACTCAAAGAGGAGATGAGGGAAATAAGAGAGGAGATGAGAAGGAACAGTTCCCATGTAGCACCGGTGCGAGTCACAGGCCCCAGAATCAGAGCCCAACATCCCCCAGCGAGAGAGAGAGGGTACACCCCTCGAGCTGACCTGTGGTTTTATCTGCGGGACCATGGGGAGGACATGGGAGCGTGGCATGGGAAACCTACTTCTGTCCTGGCAGCACGGGTACGTGAGCTCAAGGAGAGAAACGTTAACAGAGGGAGTTCCACTAGAATGAAGGTAGCCTCAGCCTCCCATGAGCAAGCTGCCAGGTATTACGGAGGTGGGAATGCTGTGTCAGATTCCCTCGAAGGAACCTCTACCATGTATGTCCAGGAAGGGAATAATAACCAGTGCTAGAGGGGCCCTGCCTCTAGCCAGGAAGAGGCACGGGAAAATCGGGTTTTTGGACTGTGTGGATTCGATGGCCTGGCACATCAGAGCCACAAAAATATGAAGCTTTGGTAGATACTGGGTCGCAGTGTACTCTAATGCCATCGGGACATGTGGGGGCAGAACCAATTTCCATTGCCGGGGTGACGGGGGGATCACAGGAATTGACTCTGGTTGAAGCCGAGGTGAGCCTGACCGGGAAGGAGTGGCAGAAACTTCCGATTGTGACCGGCTCAGAGGCTCCATGTATTCTGGGCATAGACTTCCTCAGGAATGGATATTATAAAGACCCTAAAGGACTCAGATGGGCTTTTGGAATAGCTGCCGTGGAGACAGAGAACATTAAGCAGTTGAACACCTTGCCGGGACTATCAGAGAACCCATCTGCAGTGGGACTCCTGAAGGGAGAAGAACAACAAGTACCTGTTGCCACCTCGACAGTGCACCGTCGGCAGTATCGGACAAATCGGGACGCCGTGATCCCCATCCACAAGATGATCCGTGAGCTGGAGAGCCAAGGGGTGGTCAGCAAAACCCACTCACCCTTCAACAGCCCCATCTGGCCTGTGCGCAAGTCTGATGGAGAATGGAGACTGACTGTGGACTATCGTGCATTGAATGAAGTGACTCCACCGCTGAGCGCTGCTGTGCCGGACATGCTGGAACTTCAGTACGAGCTGGAGTCCAAGGCAGCAAGGTGGTATGCCACTATTGACATTGCCAATGCATTTTTCTCCATTCCTCTGGCTGCAGAATGCAGGCCTCAGTTTGCTTTCACCTGGAGGGGCGTGCAGTACACCTGGAACCGGCTGCCCCAGGGGTGGAAACACAGCCCCACCATCTGCCATGGGCTGATCCAGGCTGCACTGGAGAAGGGTGAGGCTCCGGAACATCTACAGTACATCGATGACATCATTGTGTGGGGAAAGACTGCAGCTGAAGTGTTCGAGAAAGGAGAGAGGATCATCCAGATTTTGCTGAAAGCCGGGTTTGCCATCAAGAAGAGCAAAGTCAAGGGACCTGCCAGAGAGATCCAGTTCCTGGGAGTAAAGTGGCAAGATGGACGGCGGCAGATCCCCACTGAGGTCATTGATAAGATCACAGCAATGTCTCCACCGACCAGCAAAAAGGAAACACAAGCTTTCCTAGGAGCCATAGGTTTTTGGAGGATGCACATTCCTGAGTACAGTCAGATCGTGAGCCCTCTCTACCTGGTTACCCACAAGAAGAACAATTTCCACTGGGGCCCTGAACAGCAACACGCCTTTGCCCAGATCAAGCAGGAGATTGCTCATGCAGTAGCCCTTGGCCCAGTCAGGATGGGACCAGATGTGAAGAATGTGCTTTATTCTGCAGCTGGGAACAACAGTTTGTCCTGGAGCCTTTGGCAGAAGGTGCCAGGGGAGAGCCGAGGCCGACCACTGGGATTCTGGAGTCGAAGTTACAGAGGATCTGAAGCCAACTACACTCCCACAGAGAAGGAGATCTTGGCCACCTATGAAGGAGTTCAAGCCGCCTCAGAAGTGATTGGCACAGAAGCACAACTCCTCTTGGCACCCCGACTACCAGTGCTGGGGTGGATGTTTAAAGGAAAGGCTCCCTCCACGCACCATGCCACCGATGCCACATGGAGCAAATGGACTGCCCTCATCACACAGCGTGCCCGTATTGGAAACCCAAATCGCCCTGGGATTTTGGAGATAATTACAAACTGGCCGGAAGGAGAAAACTTCGGTCTCACGGACGAAGAGGAGCAGGAACCAGTGACACGGGCTGAAGAAGCTCCTCCGTACAACCAACTGCCAGCAGAAGAAACACACTACGCTCTTTTCACTGACGGTTCCTGTCGCATCGTGGGAATGAACCGTAAGTGGAAAGCAGCCGTATGGAGCCCCACACGACAGGTTGCAGAAGTCACTGAAGGAGACGGGGGATCAAGTCAGCTTGCTGAACTCAAAGCTGTTCAATTAGCCCTTGACATTGCTGAAAGAGAGAAGTGGCCAAAGCTCTACCTCTACACTGATTCGTGGATGGTAGCCAATGCTCTGTGGGGCTGGCTGGAAAGGTGGAAAAAGGCCAACTGGCAGCGTAGAGGAAAACCAATCTGGGCTGCTGATGAATGGAAGGACGTTGCCACTCGTGTAGAGAAGCTGCCTGTGAAAGTCCGCCATGTAGATGCCCATGTTCCCAAGAGTCGGGCTAATGAGGAACACCAAAACAACAAGCAGGTAGATCAGGCTGCCAAGATAGAAGTGTCAAAGATAGATTTAGATTGGCAACACAAGGGAGAGTTGTTCCTAGCCCGATGGGCCCATGATGCCTCTGGTCATCAGGGCAGAGATGCCACTTATAAGTGGGCCCGAGACCGAGGAGTGGATTTAACCATGGACAGTATTTCTCAGGTTATCCATGACTGTGAGACATGTGCTGCAATCAAGCAAGCCAAGCGGGTGAAGCCCTTATGGTATGGTGGGCGGTGGTCCAAATATAAATATGGGGAAGCCTGGCAGATTGACTACATCACCCTTCCCCAAACCCGCCAGGGCAAGCGCTATGTGCTAACCATAGTGGAAGCCACCACTGGATGGTTGGAGACCTACCCTGTGCCTCATGCTACTGCCCGGAACACCATCCTGGGCCTGGAAAAACAAGTCCTGTGGAGACATGGCACCCCTGAGAGAATCGAGTCGGACAATGGGACTCATTTCAAGAATAGTCTTATAAGCACCTGGGCTAGAGAACATGGCATTGAGTGGGTGTACCATATTCCTTATCATGCACCAGCGGCCGGGAAAGTTGAACGGTGCAATGGCCTGCTTAAAACTACCTTGAAGGCACTGGGTGGGGGAACCTTCAAGAATTGGGATATTAATTTAGCAAAGGCCACCTGGTTGGTGAACACTCGAGGTTCCACCAACCGAGCAGGTCCTGCCCAATCTGAGCCCTTGCAAAAGACAGACGGAGATAAGGTTCCAGTGGTACACATGAGAGGTATGCTGGGAAAAACTGTTTGGATTAATCCTGCCTCCAGCAAAGACAATCCCATCCATGGGGTTGTCTTCGCTCAGGGACCAGGTTGCACCTGGTGGGTGATGCAAAAGGATGGAGAGACCCGATGCATACCTCAAGGGGACCTTGTTTTGGGGTGAACTACCCATGACAATGTGGCTGTATCCATATTTGCATATATATATGTATTTTTAACAGTTAAAACTCAATGTAATATGTTGGTATGGGAAAAAAATTCGGGGTGGATAATGTTGGGGGATAGGTTTGTTCTTTTTTTTTCTCTAAAGAATTTTTTCCCCTCAAGTTACCAAGGAGACCAAGTGTTGGATAGTGGAGAGTACTTAACCGAAACAAAGAGGTGGACAAAAGGTGGAAGGGGGAGATAACGCAGGTAAAAGACAAAGCTTGAGGCAGCTGCGTGCTTTTCTTTCTCCGGCGTTCGGGGAGACGCGTGTCTGCCGCTCCTCGAGGATCTCAGCCGCCGCAGAGCACGCCGAGCAGAGAACGGCTGTTGCTGGCTGGAGGAGTTTCACTGTGGCCAAAGGGATCCAGTCCTGGGAAATCTACTATCACCAGTTCGATCTGAATCCTGAGTTTTCCCTGCCACCTGCGGGAGCTGGTCCAGGCCCTGCCTCGCCTTCGGCTCCTTCGGCGCTGCTCCTCTTGCTGCAGTGTCACCCTGCACCCCCTGCGCTGCCGGGACATCCTGCCCCTGCCTGCCGGGACACCCTGCCATCCCAGCTACCAGCCCGGGACTTTTCCACTGTTCCAGCTTGGTGCTCTGAGGATCCTGCAGGGACAGCGAAACCAAACTGCCCTGGGTTTTGTGAAACAAAGCCCTCAAGGTTCTCGGTACTGTTGTCGTTTGTCATTAATGCTGTAGTTGTTTGGTGGGGGGGGAGTTTTTTGTGTTTGTTTGCTTTGTATTACATACTAGTAAAGAACTGCTATTCCTATTTCCCAAATCTTTGCCAAAGAGCCTCTGATTGTAATTTTACCTAGCAGATACCTGTCTTCCTAAACCAAGACATGGGGACATGGAGTTTTCTTAACAACAGGAAACACACATGCTCCATGGTCCCTGACACAGCGTGCAGCTCACTGGGCAGGGGGGTTAAACCCCCTAGAGACGGGCGACCCTCTGGCAATAGTCGGCACCTCAGAGCAACTCCTAGAAAACATACACAAAGCTGCATGCTTGCAACTGATACAGGAAAGAAAATTAATCTCTGGCTGTGAGTCGCCAATGCAACAGCCTGTCAAACCTGAGATTATGACCCCCCTCATTCGAGGTTTGCCAGAGTCTCTTAAACCAACAGCAATTTTTCTTCCAAAAACAATAGCATCTATCACTCCGGTAGATTGACTTGAAAGATTTCTTGGCCATACAAGAGATCAAACTGGTTCCACTGACTCCTCACCTTTTACAACTCCTAGCACACAATCTAACAGCAGTCATAAAGTTTGGACATGGAGTGAGGTAGCAGAGGAGTTAATAAGTTACAGTAGAAAATATGGACCAGTGAAATACTCAGAGGACAAACCAGAAAAACCCAGAGGAGTCAGGCACATTGCCTCTCCTAATGAAATACCAGAAAAGGGAAAACAAATTTCAAACCGGCAGCAACTGTGGTTGCTAGGACTGAAAAGGGGAGTTCCACGAGAAGTAATGGATAAATTGCTGTATGATAAATTGGCTAAAATAATTTCCAATTGACCCTGTCCCAAACCTATTGTGTTGGAATCATCCAACCGACAGCCCAGCGCACCTCCTCTTCCGCAAGCCTTGGGCAACAAGCCACAGCACTCCCTAGCACAAGTTTTAAACAATGGGACACAGCAAGAGAGAGATGTTCAACAGAAAATAATTTCTCCCTTAGAAAGCCTTGGTTTGCAAATCCCCTCAGAGAAAATACAAAAACCTTTTCAAGAAGTGAAATTTTTAGGAATCTGGTGGAAAGGAGGTATGGCATGTATCCCACCAGACACTCTAACCTTAGATCAAATTAAAGTGCCTGAGTCCAGGAAAGATCTACAGCATGCCTTGGGATTATTAGTGTTTTGGGGAAAACACATTCCAGATTTTTCAATTTTTGCCAGGCCTCTTGATGATTTGTTGAGAAAGGGAGTAAAATGGGACTGGAGCCCTTCTCAGGAAGAAGCATTACAACTGTTGATTTTTGAAGCCACAGCTCATCAGGCCCTAGGCCCGATCCACCCAACAGATCCTTTTCAGGTAGAATGGGGATTTGCTTCCTCAGGGTTGTCAGTACACATATGGCAGTGGGGTCCTGAGGGTCCGACATGGCCTGTTGGTTTTTATTCCCGTGGTTTCAGAGATGCTGAAAAGAGGTATATTATCTGGGAAAAAGGCTTGTTTGTGGTTAGCCTAGTTCTCATAGAAGTAGAGAAGATTGTACCACAACAACCAGTTGTTTGGAGAGGGCCTTTCCAAGTTTTTAAGTCAGTCACTACTGGGACTCCCCCAGCTGACGGGGTGGCCCAGACAGCCTCAGTAAGAAAGTGGTGTGCTCAGATTGAATATTATTGTAACATCTTCTCAATAACTGAAAGAGCTGTGGAAAAAAACTGGCAGTACAAGAAGCAGAAAACTTGGATAGCATCCAAGACAAACCTGCCTCAGTCATTACCCCTCCCTTTTCTCCCAAACAGTCAGCAATTCCTTGGTTTACTGATGCTTTTCCTTTTGGCCCAACAGCTCTAAGCATATTCCCCTCACTACAGGGACCAAGCGATTCCAAGAATCCAGCACATTACCCTGGACAACGTGTTTTGGTGGACTTCCCCACAGTGGGAGAGGTACCACTAGTGCTAAAACTCCCTCTGAACGAATACCCATGGGTAACCTTTGATGCTCTAGGGAAAGAGTATCGAATAAATGCACACTGGAGAATTTCCATCATTCTAACTTTCTGCCTTCTGGTGGCAGATTCTGTTGTGCTTACTTTTCACAGGAGAACTCCGAGGGACATGAAGGCCATATAAACCATGATAAATATTTTAAATTGGGAATTTTTAGAAGTATTAATGAAAAAATTGGCTGCCAAAACTAGGGATTTGACCAAATTACAGAAACCATTGCAGTTATCCTTATTGGCTTTGGGGACACATCAGTGGTTGCTATCAAACATATTACCAAATTGGGAAAAGGTGAATGTGAATGATCACAAAATGATAATTGATGCTCTTGGTGCTACACAAAACAGTGGTTTTTTGGCTCTTAGCTGCATCCAGACACAGCTTTGGATGCAGACAGTTGTTGCCTCAATCATAAGGGAAGAAGAAGGCACTTTTCCTACTGAAATTCGGAAAATAATTTGGGACAATGCAAATGATTTTGAAAAGGAATTCCAATCCTGGTAGAAATTGGTC
This sequence comes from Chamaea fasciata, assembly GCF_029207755.1. Classification (NCBI taxonomy): domain Eukaryota; kingdom Metazoa; phylum Chordata; class Aves; order Passeriformes; family Sylviidae; genus Chamaea; species Chamaea fasciata. The sequence continues at coordinate 17,007 of NW_027094386.1, forward strand.
AACTTTACCTATAACCCCAATACCAACACAGTTACAGCTTTTGTAATAACCATATGTAATGTTTTGGTACACTTGATATTGTTAATGCAATCATAGCTCAAGACATTTGTTTGAACACAGAACAAAATATCTGCCACTTTGAAATTCACCCTAACCAGACTTCTGAAACAGTGCTAATATATATAGGCAATGGGTGTGCATGCTTTAAAACTGCTTGTGATGTAGTGTTTGTAGAAGAAATAGTGGTGAATCTTAAGAATCACTCAAATTATTGTGTTTGTAACTTTACTACAATTACAGGATGTGATTTTTTGTACATAGGCCCAGTTACCTCTTATCACCTTTTACAATCTGATTATACAGTGATGCACAAATTATTGCCTCCCCTTATTGGGATGAATTTTACTTTAGTGAAGCAATTGTTGCTTCATCAGGACTTAAATGAGATTTTGGAAAAGATCAAGAAAAACAGAGAGAAAACCCTGGTAACTATTCATCACAATGTGAGAGAAATACATCATGTCATGGAAAGGGTAAGAAAAGATGCTGAACACAGGTGGTGGGATACCCTTTTTGGGTGGTTACCTACTGCCACAGGTATCCTGAACAAAGTGTGTCATCCCATTGTTGTTCTTTTGATTTTGGTTTTGATTGGTTTTGTCTTATCAGTCATTTTATACATCCTAAATTGGAAAATGATGAAGAAGTTGACACACTTGGCATCTATAATGGAAGCACACAGTTTAGTCAAGACCCCTTTTGCAAGAGACACTCCCAAAGTTATTGACATGAGATGTACTACCCAAACAGCGAAAATTAGACCTCCAATAGCAGATTAATTTGAAATTGTTGGTTGCTTGTTTTGATTATTGTTGTTTGTTTTAATTATGTTATATTTTAATCAAAATTAAGCTTTTGTTTGAAAATTGTTATAACTTTAAGGAATTTTATGATTTGTTTTGTTTATTTTGAAGAAATTGTTTTAATCAATATTGATTCATTTTGTTTTGCTTCTATTTCCTTTTTCTATTTTTTCCTCTTTCTCCCTCTTTCTTTCACACACACTCTCTACTGTCTCTTTTTTTTTCCGGGATATGCTACTAACATGGACGAGTCCTGAAGACTTCGCAAGACTACGGAACCCTGCAGAAGGAGCTCTCTTGACGACAATCATGAGTCACGGGGTGGTGCAAGAGACGGTCTGAAGATCCCTCATCTGCCTCACGACCATCGTCAAGGACAGAGACTGAAACCCCTAAAAGGGACTTGAAAATCTCAACACAGGAGTTCTGGCCTGGCTGAGGTGGGATGTTGGCCAAGTGCTGCCTGCAGGTGTGTTTGATGGAAAACACCCAGCACCCATATGGGAACATCAGAACCTGAGCAGAAACAATGGGCAAGTCACGGTGAAGTGACCGCGCCTGCTGACACTGCACCTGCTGACTTGGACTGGTTGACACTGTACCTGCTGACGACCGACTTGTTCTGAGTTCTCTAAATGAACACACTGCAATGATTTCCCCCACCTTTTTGGCCAACTGCCTGTCGCTTCGGAGAGGACTATAAAAACCCTGGAGACTCCCGCTCACTTTTGAGATCTCCCCACTGGAGAAGATCGCGTCTATAGGCATCTTCAAAAGCCTCGAGGACTCGACCCTCCATGTTGGTAGCTATAATCCCCTTCCCCTCTTTTTCTGTCTCTCTTACTATTCTCTTTTCTCTCCCCACTATCGCATTTGTTGGCACTAAATAAAGGTGCATTTGTGATTGAGTAAACTGAGTTTGTCCCCCACTGTGTCTTTTGCGCTCTGAGATCCCTAAAACGAACCATCACGAACCCCGCTTGTGTGAGTGGATCGTGACAGTGTGCTAAAAGAAATGTTAGGGGGTAGAAGGTCAATACCAAAAATCAAACCAAATTAATCCTTCCTTTTATTGTTTTTTGCTGTGTTTCCATCTGTTTCCATCTTTCCATTTGCTGTGTTTCCAAAGCAAGGAAGGGGCAGGAGTTTAGGAGGGGCTGGTTCAGCTCAGCCTTGCTGATAAAGCAATTTGGGTTTTCCCTCGTCAATCTGTTTCATTAACTAAAAATGCAGAATTGGAGAAGTTGTTGGATATTTTTGCGTTTTTCTGCAGCTGGCTGCAGGAGACTTTGCTCAGACCGGGGGTTGGGGCTGTCCAGCCTGGAGAAGAGAAAGACCTGGGGAGATTTCATTGGGGCCTTCCAAGACCACAAGGGAGCCTGAAAGAGCTGCAGAGGGACCTTGGACAAGGACCTGGAGCACCAGGACAAGGGGGAATGGCTTTAAACTACAGGAGGAGAGATTTAGATGGGATCTTGGGAAGGAATTCCTCCCTGGGAGGGTGGGGAGGGCTGGGCTGGAATTCCCAGAGCAGCTGTGGCTGCCCCTGGATCCCTGGGAGTGTCCAAGGCCAGGTTGGAGCCCCTGGGACAGTGGGAGGTGTCCCTGCCCGTGGCAGGGTGGGGCTTGAAGGTCCTTCCATCCCAAATTCCATGATTCCAACCCAAAGATAACCTGGATTGGAGGCAGCAGTGCCTGGGGGCTAAAGCACCTTCCCAGCTGTTATCAGAACAGGAGTTGCAGACATTTTATCCCTGGGTTTTCTTCCTTGTCCCTCAGCTGGGAGGTGATGGGAATGACCAGCAGGAGCTTCCCCAGGCCCTGGGAGTGGAACACTGGGAAGGGGACACTGGGAGTGGGACACTTTGGGAACGGGATACTTTGGGAGTGAGACACTGGGAATGGGACACTGGGAGTGGGACACATTGGGACATTTTGGGAGTGGAGACACTTTGGGAATTGGACACTGTGGGAATGGGACTCTTTGGGAATGGGACACTTTGGGAATGGGACACTGGGAATGGGACATTTTGGGACAGTTTGGGAACGGGACTCTTTGGGAGTGGGACGCTTTGGGAGCGGCACTTTTACAACCATTATTGGCTTTGTGGTTTATCCTGAGACAACAGACCCAACCATAAATTGTCACTTCAGGGCCAGCATTTAGTGCCAGCTCAGGGAAATGCAGGGTGGTTGTGGCAGGTATTAAACACCCCCAATAAATCCTGGAGGAGGATCCCAGGGTAACAATGCCTGCTTGCCAAATCTGTTTGCAGAGCGCACAAAAGCAACGAGGAAAACATTGCAACAGCACCAAGGTTTTCTCACAGCTCCACCACAGGCTGCTGCCTCAGCAAAGCTGATTGTTGGTGCTTTTCTTCCAGCCCCAAACTGGGATTGAGCCAGGCCCTGCATCCATTGGGACTGGGATGCTGTGGCTGTAGGATAAACCCCCAGCCAAGCCCCGCAGGGAGCCATTTATCCTGTTTGGAGCCCGTTTATTTTTCTCCTTCCCCTGAAGATGTGTGTGAGGAGCAGAGATTCAGCCAGACCCTCTTCCCAGGCCCATGGGATGTGTGTTTCTTTCCCGTTTCCTGGAAGCGCTCGGTGTTTGGGGAAGGTTGCTGGGCCACGAGGAGCTGCTGGACACCATCCACAGCCCCTCTCAGGCATTTTCTGCTGCGTGGGACTCCCTGAAAATCCCTTCAGCTTTGTAGGGAAAGCACTTTTCCTACGGGGCACACAGGGTGTGAGGCTGGCTCTGGGAAAGAAATATTCCCAGGGAAGAAAGGCTGGGAACGTGCTGACGGCAGCACTGCTCTTTCAGGTGTCACTGTAAGAAGCTTCTAAAAAGCTCCATTTCTGCTTGGTGGGCAGAAAGTGCAGGAAAAAGTGCTGGGAATGTCCACGTGGACTTCAATTAGCATCAAGCAGCATCACAAGTGGTTTCATCCAGGCAGGAGTCACAGTCACTGTGAGATGATGAAAACGGAGATGGGATCTGCTTGAGGCGGATGGTGCAGCGGCTGCTCACCTGCGACCTGTATCCCTCAGGGTACCCATTTCTTTAGAACACTATGAAGAACAGAGGGAATTGAAAGTCCACTGCAGTTTAGGTTGTTCTTCACGAGATTGTTCAAGTCGAGCACAGCCATTCTGTTCAGCAGACACACGGGCAGGGGCTTCTTGGAGCGCTGCTCTGGCACCCATTCTTTGGAGGAGGGGATTGCAGGAAAGAAGAAAAGAAGCTCATCAACTACTGAAGAGGAAGAGTCACTGACAGGAAGCAGTGGGTTAAGAAATGTGAGGGGAAAAAAGGCAGAAAACATGAGGTGACAAGTGTGAGAAATGGGAGTGGAAAAAGGAGGGAAGTGTGAGGGAGGAAAAGGGAAGGAAACCTGAGTGGGAAAGGCTGAGAAAACTGAGGGGAAAATGGTGAAGATGTGAGTGAAAGTAGGAGAGGAAGGTGAGAGGAGGAAAAGGCAGGAAATATGATGGGAAAATTCTAAGAAACATGATCAGGGAAGGCTGAAAAACATAGAGGAAAAAATGGAGGGAAATGTGAGGGGAAGAGAGGGAGAAAATTACTGGCAGAGAGAGAGAAACAGGCAGCAAATGTGAGGGGAACATTGTGAGAATCCTGAGGGGAAAAGAGGGAGAAACCAGAGGGCAGAAAAAGGCAGAAAACATTAGGGGGAAAAAAAGGGTGGGAAGTTGGATGGGAAAAGTGGCAGAAAATGCTAGAGGAAAAGTAGAAGCAACATGAGGGGAAAAGAATGATGAACGTGAGGGGAAAAGTGGGAGAAATGTAAGAGGGAAAGCCTGGGAAACATGAGGGCAAAAGTGAGAAACATGAGGAGACAACTTGGAGAAAAATGACTGAGGAAAGGAGAAAAGCATGAGGGGAGAAAAGGGCAGGATAAGTGAGGGGAAAATTGTGAGAATCGTGAGAGAACAAAAAAGCAGGAAAAAGCGGGAAGTTGGGGAAATGTGAGAGGCAAAGCATGAGGAAAGGGAGCTGAAAAGGGTGGGGAAAATAAGTAAAACTTGGGAGGCAAACATGAGAGGAAAACTGTGAGACTCGAGAGGGGGAAGGGGTGGAAATGTGAGAGGGAAAAGAACAGGAAATGTGAAGGGAGAAAAGGAGAGAAGGCAGGATTGGCATGACAGCTGAAATGATTCCTAACACATTCCCCCATGCATTTGCCCATTTATTGCACTAGCCCAGGGCTTCTCTGTATGTCCGTCTCCCCCTGTGCCTTGATTCCTGTTCGGAAGCAGTAGAAGTGCAGGATGTGCCCACCAGCAGGAGCTGCTCCAGGCTGGGAAGGGGCCAGGTGGTGCTGATTTCCAGAGGCTTCTGTGTCCCAGGTGAGGCCAGGGCAGGAGTGGGTTGAAAGGTGCTGCTGCTGCTCCTCTGTGCCAGAGAGCCCTGGCTGGGCAGGGCACGGCGCCCACTGCACTGCGGGCTCTTTCTCCTGCCACAGCTGGGCACACCTGGCAACAAATCATGACGACTTGTGGGGAAACCAAGGGCTTTGTGGAGGCTGCATTGCTCTGCACACACCCGGGCCACCTGCAGCACAGAGCTTTGGCCCCCAGAAATGTAAACCCGAGGGGAACAGCTGGAAAAGGTTTCATTTTCACCTTTCAATAGAAGCGACTAAAATCAAAGTTACCAAGAAGGGCTCCGATCCCTGGTGCCAGCTTGGTGTGAGAAAGGAGGCATGACTTTATTTCAGTGCTGGGTGCGTGGGGAATCACTTTCCTAACACGTGCTCAGCCAGAAATCCCACCTACTCATTTGTAACCATGGAAATAAGACCTACTCATTACTTTGCTGAAACTCACAGGCTAAACATTCCCTCAAATTAGTTGACATATTTAAACCACTTCTCAGAAGTTACTGACAGGAGAGTAGGGCTCTCTTGCGAGTCTCAGGTGGTCATTTGGGGAACATCCCATTCCTGCAATTCTCCTCTGATGCCCAAGAGCCTCCTACAACCACTCTTTTCCCCTTGAATTCATTCCAGCTACATTCTTAGGAAGACTACTCTATTCTCAAGGCTAAGGTAGCCACTTGCACACATCAATCACTGCTCCGGAGGAATAGAGGGCTTAACACTCTGTTAATGCAAAGGGAATTCACAATTTGTTACAGTTCAACATTTTCTCAAAACCTGCCTTCTCTGGGAATTGCTCACAAGCATGTCCTCAATGCACCTTGAAAATGTTTTTGCTGACTGAAGCCAGAGTGTGTCTTTCCTTCAGCAATTCAGAAGAAAAACACAAACTGCCTACTGAAACCCTTCTGCTCCCTTCCAAATCAGTTCACTGCTCAAGCACGAGCCACAGGCTCATGCCCGATTCCCTCAGTGAGATAGGAGGTAATATTTTGCTGCAGCTGCAGGGTTATTAGAAGAAAGAACGAAAACTGTTGGTTCTTGGGGTTGTTATTTAGGGTTTGGATTGGTTCTAGTTGATTTGTTGGGTGTTGCTGTGAGCTGGGAGAAAGGCCAGCGTGAAGACCAAACCAAAAGGGAAGTAGGAGAAGAGGGGAGGGGACAGAAAAGGAGGCGGTGGGGACAGAATACAAGTTTCCTTTTACCCAGCCAAAGGGAAAGGGGACACGGTTCACCCTGGACTGGGAAAGGCAGTAAAAAGCAGCATTTTCTGTGTGTGTGTTGTGTGTGTTGTGTGTGTGTTTGGCTCTTGGGAGAGGGAGATACACACCCAGCTCAGGGGAATCCTTCCTAAGAAACAGTTCTCTTTGGCTTTGAGGACTTTTTCCCCATTTAATTTCATCTAAGAGTTGGCTCCTTTCTAACACCCTTCTCCCAGCAGCTCAGGGCTGCATTGCACAGTGCTTGCTGTGTGCCAGAGAGCTCAAAGCAGGCTGGCCTGGCGCCCTGGAATATTTCTGCAGAACACTCTGCATTTCACCCCTTTGCTCTGGCTCAGTGCACAACTCCAGCACTGCAGGCGCTTCCTCCCAGAGCCGTGTGAGGCCCCGGCTCCTGCAGATGTGACCTGACAAGCTGTCCCTGCCTGCCGCTGGCCTCGCTTCCCCCGGCAGAAGCGCCGTGCCTGAAGGAGGCTGCCCTGTGCCGGAGCCTGCGGAGCAGCCCGGCTCCCTCCCCTGTGCCCAGAGCGCTGCACACACTGCTCGTCTTGGCCAGGAGTTAGAGGGCAGCCGGCACAAGGGTGGCAATCCTCAGCCAGGCCTGCAGCCCTCGGCTGTGGTTTGCCTTTCTCTGCTCCTGTGCACGCTCCGGACGGCCGATGCCACCGGTCTGTGCTGTGCCCAGCACGGCCACGCTTCCCCTCGGGAGCAGCCGGCTGCCAGCTGGGCTCTGAGAGCGCAGGATTCGCCCGGGGCCCCCAAGAGGCACCCAGGGCCGGGCTGCTGCCTCTTGCAGCTCCAAGGGCCTCCTTGCAGCTGCCTCTGCCCAGGCTCAGGCTGCTCCGGGCTCTGCCAGGGCTCTGCTGGGGCTCCAGCCTGGGCAAGGCAGGGCCTGGGCTCACCCTGCAGCCGCTGACAGCTCTGCACCAGCTCTGCGCCTTTCCCAGCAGCCTCCCTGATCTTTCTGCTGTCTCACTTGGGCAAAACTCTCCCCCAGACAAAGAGATTGCACTTAGGGATACAAATGCAAGTGGCAGCAACCCAAATGCTCTCGAGTCAGAGCTCAAGGCCTGCATCTGCACAGGGTATTTGGGCTGCCCCACTCGTCCTTTGGTTCTGCCTGCAAATGCCACTGCCCTTTCTGCCTCAAACACAAGTGCCACAGCTGGGTAAAACCCAGCCCCTGGGCCATATTCCAAAGGCACTGCGGTCCGGAGAGCATGACGAAAGAAGAGCCTACTCCCCCTTCAAACCGTACCAAAGAAGGCATCAATGTCACTTTCCACCTCTAAGCAAAAATGGACAGTTCAGAAGGAAATGTTGAGCATTCTCACAGGCTCAGAAGGAGGAGAATCTTCAAAATGACTTGAGGTTTCAGAAACTTTATTTACAATCCTAGGCCAAAATACTACCCTACAATCCTAGGCTAAAATCCTACTCTACAATCCACTACGATGCTGGTGATGGAAGAAAAAGTTTTTAAGTGACTGGTCCATTCCTGTCAACTCCTTCCACCTCTTAAAGGTAAGGATGAGTGGCACCAGGCTGGATGTAGGCTTGGCCGATGTTACAAATGGATGCTGCACAAAGGAAAACAAAAAAGCCAAGAATGAACCATTACTTTCCAAGCTAAGAGCCCCAAAATAAGGGTAATCTTTTTTTCAATGAAAATGGGGATTGAGTCAGAGTAGGTCTAAGGAGCAACAGTGGGACAACAGTGGCACAGCTTACTGCAAGAGCTGCTAAATGTCCCAGGCCTGGAAATATTTCAGGTCTGAGCATCCTGATCTCTTGAAAGACGCCCCTGCTCATTGCAGGGCACTTGGACCAGATGACCCTTACAGGTCCCTGCCAGCCCAGCCCAGTCTAGGATTCCTGGCTGTTCTCATTTGAACAGCACCAAGAGTGGAGGTGAGGAGGACGAGGCTCATCTGATGCCTGGCACTTCAGTGCAGGAGGAGCCCGTCCCTGGGACACTGTTTCCCCTGCAGCCCCTTGGCATTTTACCTGCAGCAGCTCCTTGGCAGACCAGCGCCGCTCCTCGTCTCTCTGCAGGCAGCAGCTCAGGAAGTCACGCAGCAAAGGGGAGAGGAGCTTGGGCTGCTGCAGCTCTGGGATCCCTTTGGTGGCTATCAGGAATCGAGCCTGGAGAAAAAGGAAAGACGAGTCTCTCAGCTGCTTCTTTCACATCTGGAACTGCTCTCCCAGATCCCATTGTTTCAGCTGCACTCTGCAGTGGCAGTTTCTGCCGTGGCACAGAGGAAGAGATGACTTTCCTGGACCAACAAAAAACCCAAAGCCTGATGCAGTCACAGCTTTTCCAGCATCCAGCAGATCTTGCCCTGGCAGCTGATTTCATTGACTGACCTCCTTAGTGGAAACTACATCAGCAAAAGCACCTTTGCTTCTCCGAGGATTCACCTGACCAGCTTGACAGGCTAGTTGGAAGAGGGACTTTGCTCTACTAACTCACTCTAGTATTTCCAAGGAGTATGACATGAAAAGCATCCCTGCAGCACTTGTTGGTCCCTTAAGCACAGCTGCTATAAAAGTCATCAAGCTTTTTCCTTGGTTCTTGAAAACAATGGTAATTAAAAGTAAAGAAAGGAAATCCCTCAGTTAAGGCAAGTTTCCCTGTGAGAAGAATGGGGGTACACTTCTCTCCAAACCACTGCTTTAGAAACTTTGTTGGGTTTGGGTTTCTTTCCTTCATTTCAGGAAAGAGAACAGCAGCTCTAAGATGCTTGTTTCCTGTTAGTAGGGCCATCTACACGGCCAAAAGAGCTGGAACGACTTCTAAGCCAAAGCCCAATGTTGCCTGAGAAGGGAGATTGTCTGCCTGGGCTAAGGCTTGAGTTCCCCCATGGATGCAACCAAAACCCCAGCAGATGCTGATGTGCTGCCGGGACTTTTTCAGAAAGGGACCATGGTGAAAGTAGTTCCAGCAGATGGCAATGGAATTTTGTCCAATGGCACACAGAACGTGGGATGGGGGAGAAAGACAGCGGGATCAGAGAGTATTTACACCTTACCACGAGAGGACCTTTATTCCCGTAAGGAGGTTCTCCTTCCACCATTTCAATGCCCACAATTCCAAAAGACCAGATGTCTGCTTTGGGGCCATAGGACTCAGCTTTTGCAATTTCAGGCGCCATCCACCAAGCAGTCCCGGTCACCGATCTCCGTCTACTCTGCTCATAGGTGAGTTGAGCAGAGAGGCCAAAATCAGCTGGGGAGAAAGCAAAAGACCGTTTTTATTTGAATCCTGTGCAATTAGGAAAGCAAGGAAAAGAATTGCCCAGTTGAAGTTGGAGAATGTGCTGCTGAATCTCCTGGACAACTGTCCCTGCTCTGTTTCCTCAGGACTTTAGCCAAGGAAATATGGCATTGGCTGCTTCAAAAATCCCCACATTTTTTACACGGCCTCCAGCAGTGTCTTTTCTTCCCCTGAAGCTTTAGACTTGTAGCCCCCTCCCTCTGGAAGGGACACACACAGAGCAATGCCACTGTGCACTGCTCGATCCTTGCCATTGGTCTGTGCACGTTGCCACCGTGTGCTCAGCTCACAACAGGCTCCCTGCACTGCCACCAGCACCATTTTGGGGGGGCTGGCACTCACTCAAAAGCAGCCCCACAGCCCACATATCCCTGGAACGCTGCACCTGCCCAAGAATATACTGACCCAGCTTGACAGAGCCATCCGTTTTGAGGAGAATGTTGAGGCTCTTCACATCTCGGTGTATCACGTTGTTGGAATGGAGAAAATCCAGTCCTTGCAGGCACTGAGAGAGAAACCAGAAACGGGAGGGCAAAAATCAGTGATGTGATTTTATCACACAACAAAGGAAAGAGCTCTCCAAGATTCCCTCTGCAGGGGAATGAGGAGTAATGGCAGAAGACAGTGCCGTTGAGGGCAAGAGCTCGCTGCTCCAACACAGGCAGAGCAGCACCTTTCTAAAGAAAGGCATGTCAGCTTGTCAAAGAGCAACAGCAACTGCTGGTGTAGACTCTGCCCTGCAAACCAGCCAGGATGACTGCTGCTGCAGTGCATGTGCTCAGAAGTACAGAGCACTCTGGCTGCACTGCTAACCTTTCCAGCTGAGGACTCAGAGAAATGAGTCTTTCTTCTTTGCTGCTCCTTTCAAACAGTGCCACCCCCACCTTTGCTTTTACAGGCAAGGAATGCAGTGCAGACAGGCCAAAGAGGCAAGATGGAGAAGAGCAAATACAAGAGCCAGAGTGAGAATGCAACAGCGGGAGAGAAGAGGACAAGAACAGAGTCCAGTGAGTGCAGGGGCACTGGCAGGCTGTTCACTTGAGAGGCTCTTGCTTGCCCAGAGCATATCAGCCACACAGAAACAAAGCCTGGCTCACGGAATCACTCCTGTCCTGAGCCCCTTTCCCAGACAATACTGCCCAAGCCCTGGGACGCACAGATGGGATCCCTCACCTCTCGACTGATGGTTGCAACGTGGTGTTCACATATGCGAACCTCAGCGATGACATCATCCAGAGAGCCTCCATCCATGTACTCCATCACCAGCCAGAGTTCATCGAGCACAAGGTAGCTGAAAGAAGGGAACAAGGCCATGCAGATGAACATGCATACATTGGTTTCTTTGCTTGATTCTTGTTTCCGGGTCCCTTTGTGACAAGGACAGAATTCAAGGAATAGACACTCCCTTTAGGCTGTGCATTGTTTGCAGTCTGTGCAGTCTCAAGGAGAACAGCACATCTGTGAAAAAGGAGATATTTTAGATGGCCAGCAAGCAAAAAGTACAGTTTAGTATCAGCCAAGATGAAAAACCTGTCCCGCATGGTATTTCTGGAAAGGAGCACCTAGTGTTCCTGGCATGGCCAGCCCTGGAAAAGAGGGGCAACAATCCAAGGGAAATCCTCTCTAGCATGCTTCATCAGCATTGAAGAAACTTGAAAAAATCAATCTTGAGACAACATGGAGGCAGTGAGCTTACAAGGTATTGACTTAGTATGGGAGGGTTGATTCAGGTTTTTGGCCAATGTTCTAGCTCAGTGTTTGAAAGTCAGGGAAGACACACGCAGGCAAAATACACTCTCTTCCCATCCATTGGAGATGAGTAGAGAAATAATAATTAACTGATTATTAACAGCTCTATTTTCTGCCAGTGTCCAAAGTGGGGTTTTAACCTCGCATGCTCTTACTACGGAAACAAACCTTCATGGGAAGAGACCATGACCACTCACCTGTCTAAATAATCCACAATATGGGGACTCTTATTCTTCTTTATGATCATGATTTCATTAAGCGCTTGTTGATTCCTATTCAGTCCTTGAAGATTGATTTTCTTAATGGCCACCTAGAATGACACAGAAAATCAGTAACTTTAGAAGCTGGTGGAATGAGACCACAACACACATGGAGCGAGTGATTTTGCAATGACACAGGTGAGCTCTGCCAAAGTGCCTTGCGATTAGACAAAGGAGTAATTAGGAACTGACATTCCTACAGCTCATTTCTCTGCTCCTTTGGGGGCCAGTTCCAGGACACGTGGCCACTGACCACAATTTGCCTTGTCCACTTGTTAAAAATGGTGTCTCAACTCTCACCCCCCAAAGCTCTGAGCACACTCTCTGTTTCTCTGTCCGTACTTCAGAGGAAGAAATGCGTGCCTTGGTACTCTGTGGATACATCTCGGGCTATAGGCAAGGCTTAGGGCTTTTAGGGACGCCTTGCAGATCTCTCCCTACGTGCAGTTCCCAAGTGCAGCACTGCAGGTGGCTAAGGAACTGGCAGGAACATTCAGATGTATTTGCTGGCAGCCAGAAATGGGAATTGAGGACTCTGAAGCCGTAGCCCCAGAGAGCAGTGAGATGCTGCAAGGCACCACCTTTGTTGGAGCAATTGAGAGCCAGGGAGAGCGTCCTTCTCTGAAAGGAACCGCTGCCCTCCTTGCCTTCCTTCTGGCAGCTGAGCAGGACAAAGACTGTCCCAAATGCAGCTGGCTGGCTGGCACCAGTCCGTGCTTCTTGTTCCTTTGCAGCACAGCTCTAGCCACAGCTGCAGCCACAGCTGACACGAGAGAGGAAAGCCCTGGAGAGCAGCAGAATCTGCAGGGGCTCTTGACATTTACCTGTCGTCCTGTGGCAGTGTCGATGGCTCTGCAAACCTCTCCAAAAGCCCTAGAAACAAAACAGCAGCAAAGAAAGGAGAAGCCATTTAGACCTTGGAGTGAAAGCCAGTCCAGACAGGAGATGTCTGCTGGAAATGCCTCCAACCTGCAGCATGCAGGAGGGCTCTGCCAGAAGGCAGATGATGCATTTTCCTCTCCAGTGCATGGGCACTGGGCCTGTTTCTGAAGCATTGGGGTTTAGTGCCTCAGCTCAAAAGGCCAGGTGATTCTTTCATCTTGGATTTCAGTTTCTAAACTGGGCAGTTTTTATCCTGATCACACTATTTCCTTCAGCAAACTCTTGGGAAGAAATGTTCCTTCAAACAGTTATCTGCCTGCTACAAAAAGGGGTGGTTGCTGTTTCTGGCAATGAAATCCAAGTGTCTTTGACAATTCCTTCTGACCACACTTCCAAATTCTGGCTGGTACTGAGAGATGGGGCAGACTAACCCCAGTGTCTGAATATGTTTGCAACTTGCCTGACTTCACCCTTGACAGATATTCCAGCAGCAAATCGTTGCCCCAAGATTGTGTACAAGTAACTGTGGTTGGACTCACCCTCTGCCAACAATTTCCTCTTCAATGTATTTCTTTCGGGGATTTTCCATGCTCGCCATTTGCCCTGAGGGAAACAAAATGCAAGATGTTCACTTGAAAGCAGAGATCCCACTATCCAGGAGATATAAAAGGCAGCCCTGCTGGGGCTGTGCAGTCTGGCCTTCTGAGTCCTTTGTGGCCAGCTGCGTAACAACAACAACTGCAAGAACTGCAACAAGACAGGCAGCTCTGCAGTACAAGCAGGCCAGCACTGATTTCTACAGTCCTTTGAAGAGATCTCTTGACAGCAAACAAAGCACAGGGAGATGCATTCCCAGGAGAGGAGGGCATCTTCCCCACCTTGCAGCACTTTACCAAAAGAATGCCTTTCCCTTTGTAAACCCAAGCAGCTCATGCTCTAACCAATCCCAAGGGGCCTTCAGCAGCAGGACCCTCACCCTTGAGGAGCAGGCTGAGCTGGAAGACGCCCTTGCCCGTGGCCCACGTGAAGAACCACACTGCTTCTCCTCCCCCTGACAGCAGGGATCAGTCCCTGCCATTGCACTCGCCCTCTCAGCCCCGCACACGTGCCCACCTTCCCGCAGCGGGCAAGGGCAGCAAGGACAGCAGTGCTCCTCAGGTGCCGGCGGGACACGGACAGCTGCCCAGAGGAGATGCTGACCCTCTGTGAGCCCAGCCCAGGCCGTGCAGGAGCCAGCCCAGAGCAGGGGCTGCTGCCTCGGGGCAGCTCCGCGCTGCAGCGGCCGGCCGGCAGCGGCACTCTCCCAGCTAAGGAAGGCTCCAGCCTCGGCGCTCACACCAGCCCTTAGGGCCAGGGCAGCCACCGCCACAAAGCTGCCAAAGCCCAGGCACCAGCACTGACAAGCAATGGCAAGAAGGCACGGCCACACCCAGCCCCTTCCAAGCTGCTGCCCCCACTGAGGACACGGCAGGATTGGCTTGGAGAGCAGACACACCCAGGTGCACGTCAGTGCCCTTTTGTGCCAACAGGTGACGGGAGACAGAGAGTCAGCTGGGCTCTCTTCTCAGCCCCACCAGGTCTTATCTGAGGGCACAGGACCGGCAGCTGCTCTGGGCAAGAAGCAGCTTCAATGACTTGTGCTGTAGAATCACAAAGGGCTTGATGTGTTTTCCTAGAGACTGATCTGAGCAGGGCTTGGGCCAGTGGGTAGCATTCTAACAGTCATGGGAATGACTGGGAATCAGGTAGGAAAAAGTGTCATGGATCTGAGGAATATACAGCAGATGGGCTCGAGGCTCACACTTGAGAAATGCCTACAGTGCACTTTTATCTGATCATGTCCCAGGCCTATGTCTCTTGGATGTATCTTTCTAGGAACAAAACTAGGATATGAAATACAGATTGTAATAAAAAGATCTGTTTTTTTTCATTGGGGGCACAAAAAAACCAGCTCTTGCTCTCTGTTTCTGCTGTCACCTGATGTTCTTTCCAAAGATTCCTCACTGACAAATATATAATATTCTCATTAAAAACCCTGCAGATGTAGTAGTGGTAAATAAGAACATCATCAAAATGACGTCACTAAGACACATGGGGCAGAAGAGCTCCTTCAAGATGGAGAAAAAAACCTCTACCCAAAAAAAATCCGGAAAAAAACCCAAACTAAAACCACAACCAAAAGACAAAATGCCAAAACGAATCAATTTCCATGAAGGTATTTTTTTGCTCGGATGGCAGATGAGAAGTCAGGAGTCTAAGGAGAATTTAGGAAGCTGACTATTCTATCCAGTTTGGCCACTAGCACACAGGACTTGCCCAAATCATTTGCTAGCTCACAGCCTTCTGCTGATGCAAGGACAACCCCTGCTTCTGCCTTTAGCAGCTGGGGAAGCTCAGGCAAACCCCAGGCACGTCCAAGCTGCCCTCAGAGGCAGTGGGAACACCCAGAGCACTCTCTTGCTGCCTTGGAGCACAGCCTTTCCTGTGGGGAGCCCTAAATGCTCCTGGGACACCAAAGGGAGGAGAATCATTGGGTCCAGCTGTGCTGACACGTGCACACAATACACTGTCCCTCAGAGAAGAAAGACACAAGACATACTCAGGAGCTCCAGGGACTCATCCTCATCATCCTCCATCTCCTTTTGCTGAGCAGAAGCCGTGTCAGTGCTGGAGATGAACGAACTGCCCGGGTTCCACTGCACAGCTTGGCCAGCACTAGTGCCTTCAGGTGACACTGCTGCTCCTGCAGGTTCAACAGAAGAGCCTGTGGAGATCTGAGACAACAAAGGAGTTGGTGTCAGAAAGAAAAGTGGCTGGCAGAGATTAGCCCCAGATCCCATTTCAAATGCAAGCCCTTAGCAAGATGCTGTCAGCCACATGCAGGGCTCTGCCATGGGTTTGTTCTGATGTCCACTCCTCAAACTGGATGGCTCAAAGCCAAAGGCTGGTTTGACTGGAGTGCAAGGCCAGATTCATTGTCCATTTTCTCCAAAATGCATTTGCGTGGGTTTTCTGAAGGGTGACTGCCAAAATGACCATTCCACTTTCTCCCAAGGACGCTTTTCCCCCTCCAAGGGCTGCAGACACACTTGCAGCTCTTTGTTCAAATGTTCTACCTTCTCCCATGGAGTCCTCTTTTCCTCCGGCATCTTCTGAACGTGCCCAACCGGCAGCGCTGCTGCTTGGGACAGTTTCTGTGCCTCACAGGAATCTTGGGGCTCCTTGCTGCCAGTCACTTGATGGAAATCTTTGCAGGCTGCCAGGCGAGATGTCAACACTTCCACCTCAAGTCAAAGAGAGCAAAGCAGTCAGAGAGTCCAGCTTGTCCCTGTCAGCCAAGAGTCATCGACTCTGAGGAAAGGGAGAGGACCAGATTCACAAGGGATACAGACAGCTTCTTTCCAGATCCATCTGGGTCACCGTGTTCACCTGCAAGAACACCTCAAGAAACAAGGAGAGCAGGAAGAGGCCAGCAGGAATGCATTCAGATGACTGCTGGCCAAAAGGCCAAAGCACTAGTGCCACTGTGCAGGGCAGCAGCTGAGATTCAGCAGAGCAGGGAGTGTCCTTCAGAGTGCCTGTGGCACACACTGGAGCAGGATGGCACTCAGAGGCATCACCCCACCCCCCTGCTGCTCTGCAGGGGAAAGGCAAGAAGGGCAGAAAGCACCAGGTTGGTGACTGCAGTGGCTATTGCTCATTCACTCACTTGTTTCTGTAGAGCCTCTCGCTTCTCAAGGAGGAGACAAATTTTCGCTCGGTCTTCTGCTAGAATCTCTATTTCTTCCTCCAGCCTCTTCTCCCGTGCCTTGATCCTAGCCCGAGTTTTCTGCAGCTCTGCCTGCAGCTTGTCTCCAAAGTTCCGTAAAGAACAGGAGACAGAACCTTCCATCAGGGGAGTGGCTACTACTCCTCCGCTTACATGGTTTTGTTGATTGCCCCTCTCCTGATGGAGTTTCCATTGATCCTCAGTTCTTCTGATGTCTTCCCTGCTCTTCCTCCTCGCTGCCATCGTGTCACTCGGAGGTTTGGGCGGTTCTGCTTGTGCCTCTGCCTCCACGTTCTGTACAAACAAATGCAGAGCAAGTGACTGGGAGATGCCATCAGGCTCAGCTTTTTCCTTTTTCAGCGTACAAATCATATTCATTCAGCCACTTCTTTCTGCTTCCCTGCCCACCTCTGCTTCCACTGTAACCCTCCTGTCCCAGTGCTGATCTCTGCAGATGACAAGGCTCTGTGCTTTCAGTGCCTGGGGGACTCCTGGCCTCCTCAGTCCCAAGAGCTCCATTGAATTCCCCTCTCCCTGCCCTTCACTCTGTCCCACTGTGACACTAGCAGTACAATCAGCCTCCATCTGGGGCTGAAGCTCCAACAGCCTCTTTGGAAGCTGACAGGGAACGTGTCTTTTACCACACAAGAGAAGAGTGGCCCCCCAAAGATTCACGGACAACACATCATCTCTTAGCAGCTTATTAAAAGCCAAAAGACAGGTGGACTCCGAGTGCCTGCCAGCTCTGCTACTGACTGCTCTGCCTGAAGAGGCAAAAGAACAACCTGGCAACAAAGGCACCAAGATCCCTGTCTTCAAACAGCAACTCCACATCCCCAGCGTGTCTCTGAAATGCTCCCGGGTAAGCACAGCCAAGAAGCTCACGGGGACAAACCACCTCAAAGAGCTTGTGTTGTCAGATCAAGACTTTTGGTGCCTGTGGGTACTTGGCACGTCTGTGGAGGGGGACAGGTGTCCCCAGACCACAGCGTCCCCTACGTATCCACCAAGGCTGAGCACAGTGCCTTTGACATGCTCCCTCCTCTGCAGACAGGGAACCTTCCTGCTCCAGGCTGGCCCCTATCAGAATCCCAGCAAGCTGGGGCCTAAACATGGCAGCTCAAAGCCCATTTTCCAGCTGTCACTGGCTGAGGGGAATGGCTAGGTCTGGCAGGACTGCAGCACTCAGCATTCTCAGCCACCAACAGCAAGAGCTGGCTGCTCAGAAACTTGCAGCTCTGCCTCGCACTAAAGACAGCACCCTCCAGAAGTGGCACTTACTGTCTGGGAAAGTTCCGGCTGTGGTGTGACCACAGCTGGAGCCTTTTGGTCATTTGGCTCCTCTTCGGCTTCTTGTCCAGGAGCAGAGGAAGCCGGAGGAGAGTCTGCTCTTGGTTCTGGGATCTGTGGACAGACAGGAGCGTGAGACACAGGCCATGACCCATCATTTAGAACCTTCTTTCTCTTCAGCTCTAGAACCAGCTCTACTAAGCACAAATCATCAACTTGGAGAGCAAGGGGATTCTAAGTCACTCTGACTAAATTCTAATGGGCTGATTCAACTGGACACTGCAAATTGCTCCAAATTACATATTCCCCCCTGACTACTATCAGGAAGCACCATTCTCTCTGCAAAGCTGATCTTTTAGTTCTTTTAAAGCTCTGGAATGGAAAATTAGGAAATAGGCAGTGATGCCTTTGCTCTTGCTGCAGCAGACATGGAAATGGATTTTCTTGCAGCCTACTCAGCTGGCCCTCTACACTCTACTGCCACAGGCCAAGCTCACAGCTTGCTGCACAATTTTAAACACCAGGAACATCAAATGTTCTTTCCTTACTCACCTCAGGATCAGCACCTCTGAATACCCGGCTCAGGTGACCTGCAGTAGGCAAGGGAAAATGAAGCAGATGCTTTGAGAAAACTGGAGACAACCATTTTTAGAAGACCTTCCAAGAAGGCCTCCCAGTCTACATTTTCAAAGTTGTCCTGCTCGACCCAGCAATGGAGGAATTGGCAAACTCTGCTGCCACAGACTCTCCCACGGAGGGAACGCAACTCCTGCAGGTTCCCTTGCAAATGCTGCCCGCACGGCCCTGGCTACACACACCCCCTTTTGAGCTGAACATGTTGACAGGAGCTTTACCCAAGCGGCATCCCAATGGCCTTTCTGTTTCCAAATCAACTCAGTCACTAAGAAAGAGCAGGAAGACACAAAAACCAGGTTAGGTGACACCCAGGGAAAACCTCGACTTACCTGCCAGGTGAGTCAGGAAATAGCAGGAATAAGTAACTCCATAAACAGTGAAAACTGCAGCGGCGAGTTGCCCAATCATTGTGGCAACTGCTGTGCAAGTTTGCAGACTGCGCTCTAACGCTAGCTAAAAGGAGTCTCCTGTCAGTCAGCAGCTGCCCACTGACAAAAGCCTCAAGCACAGGACCAAGTTCCTGCACTGAGCAAGCTCAAGAGCTGCTCTGACACCCCTGAGGCCTTCCGTGCACCAAGGCAACCTTGCGATGTCACCACGACCACGTGGCAACCGTGCCCTGACATCACAAAGCAAAGCCCTGTGACGGTCTGTGAATCGATAGAGACGGATAGAGTGATATTTGTGTAGGCCTAGGCTGCATTTTTACCTCTTTCCCCCCTCAGCTGCCTGTTTCAGCTCTTGTTTCTCCCCCTGTGCCCCCTGTGTCCCCTGTTGCTGTGCTGGGTCCGAGCTGGCGGCCAGGCCGGGCGGAGCAGCAGTTCCAGCCTCGGCTGTCCCTGGAGCGCTGGGAGCTGCCGGTGGCCCCAGGCACTGTCCCCTGAGCCAGTGACATCTGCTGTCCTTGTCCAGGGGTGCTGCTCTGCAGGGGAGGAAGCAAGAACAGAGTGAAAGGCTTTGAAGATGGGGTGGCAGGAATCCCTCTGCTTAGATTACTGTTTAAAGATAAATGGACTGTAGCATAGAGAGGAATAATTACATGGATATTTATATATGCAAGTTACTATTTGTATAGGAATATTTCTGTATGTATCTTGGTATATTTATAAATGTATGCTACATATATATGTGTCTGTATATATGCATACATCTTTGTAATAACATATGTATATATGGATGTAAGTATATGTATATGTATATGTAAGTATGCTGTTCTATGTGTGTTTTAATTCTATTTCCTATGAATACAGTTGTGTAGGTATTTCTGTTTATGCAGTTGGAGTTATATGGCTCTTTAATTAGGTATATTGGTATTCCTAGAAGTAAATATATCTAGTTTTCTATTTACATCTGTGTATTGACTTCTGTATTTTGAGGTGGGTGTATCTGGGTGTATCTTTCTATTTAAACATGTTTGGAGATGTATAGTTGTGTCATTGTATCGATTGAGATCTTTGTAGACGACTGTTTAGATAGAAATACTGATATTTTTGTATTCCTAGATGGGCTTTAGGCTTGCAGTAATACGTAATAAATTAAGTTGCTAAACACCTAATTGATCTTTGTGTCTAGTGACTTGTTGTCGATGTTGGCAATAAATTAAGTTTTCTTAACTGAAGTGGATATTTCTATATTTTTACATAGCATTGTTGTAAAAATCTAATAAATTCCTTTTTTTAAGACTCAAATTGACATCGGCATAGTTCTGTATTGTCAGCGCAGGTGTAGCAATTTGTAATAAATTACATTTTCCATGTGAAATCAATTCTGGTGTATTTGTTGATCAGCAGCGCAGCTGTAGGAATCTGCAAGAAATTACAATTGTCAACTGCGATGGGTGTTTTGTGATTTGTGCTGTCCAGAGCAATGAGCAGTTTTATATACTGGAGGATTTTGGCCATGGAAATCTCCATCCATGCCCAGCACATGCCCCACTTGCACTCAGGCTGGGCAAGGCAGGTGCAGATTTGGGATGGCAGCAGAGCCACACCTTGGCTGAGAACTCGCTCCAAAGGCCGCTGAGAAAACTCCGGGATTCCACGAAGCATCCAGCTCCAACCAGAGCCACCCAGGGAGGACAAATCCACCCGCCATGCCATGGGCAGCTCTTCAGGAAGTGCTCCAAGTGTCCCTCTGAAGGTCATCCTGGAGCCCAGGAGCCAACAGGGATCCTGAGCCAGCTCCGCTGCCTTTGGCAGCACTTTGCAAACGAGCTGCAGCAAGGGGGAGGCCGCAGGGCTGTGAGTGCTGCAGGCCGGCGATGAAGGAAGGGCCATGGACACCTGTGCTGACATGCTCCAGAATCCACAAGGATTCTGGGGGAGAAATGGCAAGCAACAAGTTCCCACAGCCACGACAGTGATGGAAGCCCTTGCTGTGAAGTTCCCTGGAGGAACTCCCGGGGGAGTTGCTGCTGTAAGAACTAGTACCAGAAGGCACAAATGTAGTAACACTAGGAGATGGCCTCTAGGACCCACAGGCAATAGCTTAGGGAAAGATCAACTCTATATTTGATATATTCTATTGATTATGGCATATCAAAATATAGAATATGCAGCATTATATTTGATAAATTGCATCTATGATACATATAAATATGTACCATTGAGTGCAGTTTCATAAATATTTTCATTTCATATAGATCTGATATATTCTTCCCACCTGGGGGAGTGAAGATGTACTGCTGTTGAGAACCTTCTGCCCACACAGCAGTCAGGCCACAGGGCTGTGCGTGCACACCCACCCACCGTCCTTGTTCTTCTCGGCATCTTGGGGCTGCTGTTGGCACAGAACTGGGATGAATTGAACTCGACACACCTGTCCATGTCCAGCCTGTCATCAACGCTGATGTGGCAGGGCACAACACAGAGCTCTCAAATCACTCACATTATCATACATGCTTTCATTCCTGCTGGGGAATGGGGAACTTAGAAACACCAAAGACACAGAAAAGAGGTGGAAAAAGTTGGGATCTTTGGTACACTGCTGGTACCCTCATGTAGGAACATTTGTTGGGTTTTTTAAGGTGATAACTTTCCAAAAACTAGCAAAGCTGCTCAGCATCGGTCACCCAGTTGTGAATGGTTTTCTTGGCTTGGCAAAACTGCAGTGTTAACTGCGGACTCCGTCCTTGGTTCAAACCACCTGCCCTGACCTGCAGACAAAAGCACCAGCACCAGCAGAAGCTACATCAGCCACTTTTCTCAAAAAGCTCTCTTCAATATGCCAGAGGAAAGGAAAACATGTCAGACAGTGTGGACTAATGACAAGACTCTGAGCAACAGTTAAAAAGCAAAGGGCCGCAGCTTCTCTGGGACACTCCTCGTGCTCCAAGGCAGCCAGGCCGCCCTGGCTGCCCGGGACCCTGCGCTCCACGGGCTCTGCAGAGCTGCACAGCGGGGAGGCAGCCTCGGGCACCTCAGGCCCTGGGCACCAGTGGCCTTCTTGGTCTGGACGGCTGCCTCTGGGCAAATGCAGCCTGCTGGCCCTCTGCTCTTGGCCCTAGCCCAGCCTTGCAGGGCTAATCCTGCTCCCGCTCTGAAACGTGCTCAAGAGGGACTCATTTGTTTCCAGCTTTCCAGGGCATTGATTTGCACCACAAAATACTGAAGGACTAA
Source organism: Chamaea fasciata (assembly GCF_029207755.1). Taxonomy (NCBI): domain Eukaryota; kingdom Metazoa; phylum Chordata; class Aves; order Passeriformes; family Sylviidae; genus Chamaea; species Chamaea fasciata. Next base: position 38,973 of record NW_027094386.1, read on the forward strand.
GGCCTGAACAACAGGCCCTGAGCTAAATCTGCCCTCTGGATGACCCTTCCAACCAAACTTTCAATGGATCTGCTCCTTAACCAAGTGTTACTATCATTAGGATCTATGCATTCATTCATTGGTGAAACACATCTTTACCTTTCAGCATGAAGAAACCAGACAAGGCCACATCTGGCCTTGGTTCCTCCTTGAGCCCTGGACAGGCTCAGGGAGAAAACCAAGAGGAGAAGGAAATCAGATCTCCTGCCCCAGAAGGTCTGTCAGATTGCTCGTTCACCACTGTCAAAGCTGGGCTACTCTCACAGTGCAGTCAGAAGCCTGGTGGCCAAGAAAGGGGGAGGCAGTGTAGGATTTCCTAGTTCCTCGCAGTGACTTTCCCGAGCTTTGCTGGGACAGCTTTCCCCACCTGATGAGTGGATCTGGATGAAGGATAAAGTAAAAAGGGTGTCTGCTGATGTATCTTTCTTAACCACTAGAGGCAACCTTTTGTACCAGTGATAAGGTGCATTGCTTACCACCTTCTTTTCTGATTTGTCTTTGCACTCCTGCATGATAGTAAATGACACTGTTGCTTCAGCTGGTGTCTGTGTCTGTGTCTGTGACTCTCCCTGTTGCAGACAGGTAAAAAATGTTATTAAAGAAAGGTCTTATGGAATATGGATGAGGCCATGCTACTTTAGCTAAGCAGCGAGCAATAGCTTGCAAGTTCCCAGTTGAAAACTGTTTAGAGAAAGAGAAGTTTGTTCACACAACTGCCTATTCTTAGGGAGAAAAACAAGTGCATCTGCATAAATATTAGCTCTGTTCCATCAGAACCCACCAAGGAAAAATGGAAACAACCTGAAACTTAGCATATACACACAAATGACCTTCTGACCAATAAATGAGGCAGTAAGGAAACTACCCGCCAACGGGTGTGGTGCATGAGGTCCCTGAAAACTGGACAAAAGAAGCGATGTGAATAAAGAATTGGCTTTATCTGCATGAAGGATATGGAGTCTCGGCTGATTCATTACAACATCTCCCCACCACCAAAACAAACACACAGCCAGTTGAGCACAAGACCTGCCTCCCTGCCAGCCCATTTCTTGGAAAACACCCGATTGCCATCTCTGCAAGTGCAATCCCCACTTTCCAACTACCTTTTCTGCAGCCAGGCGAGAAAAGTAGTCGCTCTCAGCTCCGGACACCTCCAGACACCAACTGCTTTCAGCAGTCACAAGCCTGAAATATCAACTTCCTTACTGAACCAGCCCACTGGGAGCTCACACAGGGAGGCCTTTTGTCCAAGGATACCCACACTAGAGCTCGAGGCTGGAGCAGTTTGAAATGCAACACCTCCAGAGTTTAAACCTCCCTTTATCAAATGAGAACATACCAACCTGCCCCAAAGGGAAAGGAAAGAGAAGCTCTTCTCCCACAACAGCAAGCTCTGTGCTTCCTTTGGTTCCAGTGGAGAGTGGAGGCCATGGGCTACTCCTCACTTTGGGAAGGAACCTTGGGAAATGGCCTGACCTGGGAGACCAGCAGAGGGAAGTTCCCCAAAAGGTATGGAAAAGGATCTCTGCAGGGAAAAAGAAAAAAAAAAGAAAAAAAAAAAAAAGAAAAAAAAAAAGAAAAAAAAAAAAAAAAAAAAAAAGGTTAATTGAAACTTTTCAAAAAGTTCTCAGACAGAAATTTCTGCCCCAACATGACAACCCCAAAGTCTCTGTGGTTTTTCAGGACACATCATTTTTGTCAGTCCCCCCAAGCACAATCAGCTCCCCAACAAGACTTCAAGACTAAAGGACAAACCTTCCCCCTTCACCTCTCCACACCAGCTCTAGGGAGTCTCTGTCCACTGCAAGATCTCCTTGGTCAGTCTGCATTGGCAGGAGCTGGCTGCAGGAGGCATTTGCATTGGAAATCTCCCCAGATGGGGGGAAAAACAGAAGAAGCGATTCCTGAGGAAAGAAAATGGCAACGTCATTTGGGAAAACACCGGCATGAGCTCCCTACAAGTGAAGGCCTTTCATCCCTGGCATAAAGCAACATCCATCCATGGGGCAGCACTAGCGTTTTGATGACAATGCTGACAAAATCACTGCCCCTTCCTGCTGCTGTTGCTGACAGCGAATCATGAGAAATGTTCCAACTCTGCAAAAAACAGGCAGACATGGCGAGAAAAAAACAGTTAGTCTGCTGAAAAGGTGGCCAAAAGAATGCTTTCTAATGTCCCCTTTTCATCCTTTCCCCAGCCAAGACAAAGCAATGGCCTTTTCCTCCGTCACCGACGGTGATCCAGGCACAGGATGCAGCGTGGGGACAGAGTCCACCATTGCTCTCAGAGCCCACCCTGCCCAGGGGCTTCCCGTGCCGAGCTGAACTGAGCCGAACAGAGCCGAACCGAACCGAGCCGAGCCGAGCCGAGCCGAGCCGAGCCGAGCCGAGCCGAGCCGAACCGAGCCGAGCCGAGCCGAGCCGAGCCGAGCCGAGCCGAGCCGAGCCGCGGCCGTTGGTCTCCGGTCGTTGTGGCCACAGTCGGCGATGGACGCCATGGCGGAGCTGCCGCTGCCCGCCGGGCTCAGCGCCGGCACCTTCCCCGCCAAGCTGTGGCGCCTGGCAAACAGCCCCCGCGTCCGCTCCGTGCGCTGGGACAGCCAGGCGCGGGGGCTGCTCATCGACCGCTCCCTCTTGGAGCGGGAGCTGCTCGGCCCGGGCGGCTCCCAGGGGCCGGCCCCGCACACCTTCCGGGCCACGCAGTTTCGCAGCTTCCTGCGCCAGCTGAACCGCTACGGCTTCCGCAAGGGGCCGGGCTGGGTTGGCGCAGCCGCGCCGGGCGATGCCGGCACCTGGCTCCACTACAGGAACCCCTGGTTTCGCCGCGACCGCCCCGACATCCTGCTCCGCATCAGGCGCCGGAGCGCGGCCAACAGGCAGCGGCCGGCGGCGGGGCGGGAGGGGCGCAGGCGCCCGCCCTGCGGCTTCAAGCCGCTGCCCAGGGCGCAGCCGCTGCTGGACGGGCGGGACGGGCGCGCTGGCTTCAAGCCGCTGCCCCGGTTTTTAGGTGTCCACTCCACCTCCTGTGGGCACTGCAGTCCCAGGGAGTTCTCTGGTTTGCGTGTTGCCATCAGGGGTGTGAGGGGAGCAGCGGGAGCACGGCCCCATGGGAAGGAGACAGTTTCAAAATGGACACCGGTACGAAATGGGGGGTGAGGGAGAGCGGTAAAGGTATACAAATGAACTTATTCACATGCAAACTTGGAACAATAACGGATACAAATGGATAAGTCTTTAAATATGTCTTTAACCTAGTAAACGTGGAACAGTAACTTACGCCCCTACGGAATGGGACATGAGCAACTACGAGCATTAACAAGGGTACAGGTGTGACGTAGCATTAACAATTGATACAAACATTTACAACACGGAACACTGTGATTACTTAAGTAGACACTTTATATGAACCTTCTGTTTCGAGATTTTAGTCCCCATAAAACCCCAACAAGCTCAAGGTCCATTTATAATAAAAAAAAAGGGTAGTCAAGCTTCCAGGACTGCAGACACATGGAAATGAGACCCCCAAAAACAAACACAAAGTCCTTTTGTCGGATAAAAAAGGGTAGTCAAGCTTCCAGGACTGCAGACACATGGAGGTGAGACCACCCCTAAACAGGCTGAAGGTCCATTTGTAGGAGAAAAATGGGTAGTCAAGCTTCCAGGACTGCAGACACACTGAAGTGAGATCCCCAACAAGAAGCTCAAGGTCCATTTGTAGGAGAAAAACGGGGAGCAAAACTTCCAGGGTGTTCTCACTTTGATGTCTCTGCAGTTCAGGAGGTTTGACTATCCTTTTTTTCTCCAAAAATTGGACCTTGAGCTTGTTTGGGGTGGTCTCACTTCCATGTGTCTGCAATCCTAAAACCTGACTACTTGATGTTTTCCTACAATAAGCCTTAAACTTGTTTAGGGGGGGGTCTCCCTTCCATATGTCTGCAGTCCTAGAAGCTTGACTACCCTTTTTTCTCCAAAAATTGGACCTTGAGCTTGTTTGGGGTGGTCTCACCTCCATGTGTCTGCAGTCCTGGAAGCTTGACTACCCTTTTTTCTCATACAAATGGACCTTGAGCTTTTTTTTGGGGGGGTGTCGCTTTTCTCTATCTGCAGTCCTGGAAGCTTGACTACCATTTTTTCATTTGTAAATTGACCATAAGCTTGTTGACAGCAGACTCATGAAAGTGCCACCCCTCTAAGAAGCTGCAGGTGCAATTTTTAGAGAAAAAAGGGTGGTCAAGCTTCCAGGACTGCAGACAAATGGAAGTTAGACTGCCAAAAAGAAGCTCAAGGTCCATTTGTAGGAGATAAAAGGGTAGTCAAACGTTCAGGACTGCAGACACGTGGAAGTGAGACCACCCCCAAACAAGCTCAAGGTGTATTCATAGGAGAAAAAAGGGTACTCAAGCTTCCAGGACTGCAGACACATCCAAGTGGGTTGCTGCATGAGCCAGTGTTTTTTGGTTTGCTTGTTTTTCTTTTATTTTCCTCCTCTTTTTTTTTTTTTTTTTCCTCCTTTTTTTTTCCCAACAACCTCCTGGAGTGCTACAGGAAAAGGGCAGAATTGCTGGACAGTGCCCAGTCAAAACGGGACCTGGGGATGCTCGTTACAGCAGCTGAACATGATCCAGCATTGTGCCTTTGTGGCTACAAAGGCCAACAGACTTTTGCAAATATTAAGAATATGCTAAATTTTGTTCAGAAAACATTTCCTTCCAAGTCAATATCAATTAAAATGTAACACTGTTAAGCAACTTTTGAAAAGCTGTAACTAAAGCTCCCACGGTTTTATTACTTTTTATTACTGAGCTTTTAACAGAGCTGTTCCAACATTCCGTAAGTTTTTGCCCGAGATTTTATCTTGCCTTCATTCACATGGAATGAAATTCAGGAGGATCAGAAGTTGTTCCACGAGTCACAGAAAGGCCACTATTCCCAAAGGAGTGCAGAGTTTTTAGGTTGCTTCTCATGTACCCCCAGGAAATATGCAAGAGTCTGGTTTAATAAGCCAGAGCATTAACTAGAAGCATGACATGTAAGATTTGATCTCTTCCCCTTTCCCTCCTCCTACATTTGACAGTCTGGAACTGGGAGAGTGGCAGGGTTGCCCTCTTTAAAGTTTCACTGAAATGAAGTATACAAAACAAGCTCCCATTTTTATGAAATCACATTTCCCCACTCCAGATAAATCCTGTTTCACCAGAAAACCTCTGCTCAGCTCCTTTTGTACATCCATTCTATGGGATATCTGCTTTCTGGTCCAGAAGCACTCTGGACTGATGAGGTAAAACAGGTAAGAGAAGAGATCACAAAGACGTAGTAAAGGAAGACCTTCCCAACCCATTTGAAGAGTTAGACAGAACTAACAGCATCTCCCACGTGAGCATCAATTAAGAAGTGACAAAGGGACAACACCTGAAAAAAAGCCTTCAGCAGACTTTGCCTGTCAGCTCCATCAGCCTCACTAACATCATTTTCATAAGGAGGACAATTTGTGTTCAAGGTTGCTTCCTGAACTCACTTCTCCAAACTGTCTGACCTGCAAAGGTGATGGCTTTGTTGTCACTGACCGCACCAACTGTCCTGATGGATCACTAAGCTCTCCAGCAGCTTCTCAGTATTTTGTAATAGGCACAGAAATGGCAAAGCAAATAAACTACAATAAAAAATTTAAAACAAACAAAAAACCCACAAACAAACCATGGAGAGTCTTTGAACTTCAAAAAAACAGAAGGCAAATTGTTGTTAAAAAACCATAGCAAGCACCCAGGGCCAACCAAACTAATGCTTAGGAAAGCTTACAGAGTCTAAAACACAGTATTATTCTGCCTTCCTAATTCAATGATAGAGTCAAAGTTTCTATTTGACATATCCCACATAATCGCACTCAATTGTAGCACTGCCATTCAACAGAAGCCAAGGATCCAGAAATGGAAAGAATTGCCCAATGTGGTATATTCAAGAATCTCTCCTTAATATTGAACCAGATCCATGGCCTATGTTCTCATCACTTATGCCATGTGTTATACAATGCACTTAGGCTTAGGAAGTATTATCAGGACAGCTCTAAAAGTAGTATTTCTGAAAAGAAAGGGAAGAAGATTAAGACAAAAAGAACGTCTCTTCCAGGTGTTCCCAAACAGGGCCCAGCTCTTCTGACAGACACTTCAGTTGGCTGCCTTTACCTTGGTTTGGTTTTTAAGCAGAGATACTCATTCCAAGCTCTTCACTTCCCTCTAGCTCCAAATAATTTTTTCATTAGTGAACGGGACATTATTTTTTATGCAAATCAAAGGCCCAAAGGAGTTTATTTTATCACCAATACTTCTATCTGTACAACAGGTATAAAGAGAGCAGTACATCCACCCTAAACCTATCATCAAGGTATCCTGCTGTGCTGCTGATCAATGATACTCTCTCCAGTTCTGCCTCTCAAACAACACAGGGAAGAGTATTCCCAACAAGCTGAACTTTTTCAGGAGTAAAGTTGTCCTATTCCTTCCAATAATGAACTCTGGATCCCTGGTGAGTAACTCACATTTAACCGGCAGCATTCTGGGCTGCTCCTATTAACTGCAACAGCCTGGACAGCTTGAACCTCAACAAAACGTGCAGTAAACGACTGAGCTAATTTAACCTCATTAATCCTCAAACCAATAGAATAATTTGATGTCCACACAGCAGCTTGTGTGCCGCCTCCAACATAAACACGGCCCTGCAGGAAATCCACACCAAAAATGTGCTGCAGCCCTGCTGCCAGAGCTACCGGGGCTGGGAGAATCACTGCACAGTCTCCGAGCCCCCTCGCCAGCTGCACGGCATGGGTCACACGCTTTGTTTGTTCTTGTTAACAGTCAGGGGTTGTTTCCAACCTGGATGTATCCTGACATCTCCCCAGTGCCGCAGTTTTATGGAGGAGGCTCCATTTTATCTGTAAACTGTTTACCTCCAGTTTCGACGTGAACACAAAAAGCATTGCTAGGAGAGGCAAACACAGAAAACCAAGCAGCACTGGCACTTCTCAGGCAGATACTTAGCTGGATTTAAGCTCCCTATTAATCATTAATTACAGCAGCATTTCAAAAATTTAGGTTTTGAAATAATTTCAGCACTACTTAATCACAAAGGATGTAAGGTCTCCCTGAATATTTAGGAACATCTACTTTCAGGGAGGCATTTTAAGAAATGTTCTTTATATATAAACTATTTGTTATTTAAATTACTGCTGAAAGCCAAGTGCTTTATTTTGTTCAATACAACACATTTAAAACAATAACATGAGATTTTAATAGCAAAATCACCTAGCCCACAAAACACTGTTCTATGCTGACTAGGGTGGCAAAACAAGGGTAGTTTCTAAACACAGAAAAATAAATTTTAAAAAAGGATTTTTCTAAGCATGTAAATGCAGGTCTTGGTACCACATACAAGAACTTCACTTGCAAAGGAACTTGGTCTTGCTAGAGTTTTAAGTACGGTGGTTTTTTATCAGACCTGGCCTCGCTCATGCTTTGTGCCACTTGTAAAATGGAACAGGGCATTTTAGGAAAGAAGTACCTCCCTTCAACTCCTAAAAGCTGTGACTGAAGCCTGTTAAGTTTCAGTAGCGTTTCAAATATACCAGGGCATCCTCAGCTTTACCTTCTTTATAGGACAAGGTCCAGAAACCCACTGGCAGTTAGAGGAGCCACATAATCAGTGTTCAGCATTTCTACCAACCAAATTATCCCTGATAAATAGATACGACCTAGCATGAGAATTCACTTTTACTTCAGCATATTAAAAGTTATTTATTTTAAGGATAAATATATATCTCTTTCACAACTACACTGCAACACAGACACGAGTCCAACAACAAAACAGCAGAACAAAAATACATCCCCCTAATATAGCATATCCACTGTTTTTTCTTCATCAGCCATACAAGATTGATGGAAACAGGAGAGATTTTCCTTCTAACACAGCAGGTTAAGCGTCTTGAGAGAAGTCAGATGTCACTATTATCTGCAAGCACACAAGAAAACGAACTCATGCCAAAGAAAGGGATAATAAAATTGAAGTCTAAATGGAAGTTGAGAGAAAAAAAAGTCCTGCTCCAACAGGTTAATCTCTAGCTAGTTCCTCTTGTGACAAGTAGCTTTAAATAGTCATTTCACTCAAATTCTCCTACAACAAGTTTTCCTTGGAAATGAAACAATTTCTAGAACAAGCATAACTATCTTTGACCACACAAAACAGCATCACATTTTGAACTACTCTAGCAAAAAGTCAACTTTTTAAAAAAGATTTACTAAGAAGACAATTTGAAAAGTAACTTTACTCAGAAGTGATAGAATCAGCTGTAAATACTGGATGGGAAATTCCTGAAGAGACAAGTTTTCCCTTGGAGAGAAATTAAATAATACAGCAATTTACATTTCCCAACAACAATACTGCCTTTCTTTCCAGTTCATCCAGAAAACTCGGAGTATAAACCAATGGCACAGATTTGGCTCTTACACACACCCAACTCCCAGGACATTTTGTCACGCTCATCGTGCTGCATTCACTGGCTCTCCCAAATATTAATTGCCTTCTATCTTCGATATCTACTCGTGACTTGGGCGATTTTGCTTCAGGTTTTAATGCTTGGGATTTTTTTACACAGGACTATACACCTCAATAAATGTATCCAGGAAAGACTGGGTTTGATGCCATTTTTACAGTAGAACCCAAATTTTCAGTACTTTCTACCTACTTGTCCATTAACTCTTGATATAACAGAAAAACAATAAAAGCCATAAACCTCTTACTTTAGTAGCCTTCTGGAGGAGTAATTCAATAACTTCTTGCAAAATAAAACAGCAGCTTATAAAAATTAAAAAAAAATGTCTTCACCACAGTAATCATTACAGCAGGGCAGATGCAACAACGATGCATTTGTTTAGTCCATCTAGACGTGGAAAAGGATTAAAACAAGTAGACAGTAGCACAAGTCACCAGCACTTATTATCTAAGCCATAAACCTAAGCGTACTTCTGTGGGAAAATTAATTACAGACATGGGGGAAATCAGATCAGTCACTATCAGGCAAAGTGAGCAGAAAATACAGCTCTGTTGTCCACTCCTGATTGAGTCGCAGGATCAAACAGCACCAAGTGCAAGTGAACTGAGGGGGAATTATTATTATGCCTTTTCATCACTGGAATCGTGCTGCCCCAGACAACCCCGACTCCTGTGTCTGGGCTAATTGCAGCCTGTTAAACCTCACAAGGAGACTGCAGCACAGCAACACCTCAGAGGGGGGAGAAAGACAGTTTAAGGAGGGAACAAGCCAATGAGAAAATCCTGTCCTACAGCTGAAGGAGAAGGAAACAGCCAAGCTAACAGGACACCTGCAGAACAAACAAGGGTCCACACCAGGCTGTGTGCACACACCCGCATGCACAGCCACACCAGCACTGCCTGCTGGAAACACCTTCCCCCATGATAAAATATCAATGCCAAAGGTCAAAGGCTTTGAGAAAAAAAAAAAATATAAATTCAGTGATAAGGCAACTTTTCTAAATCCATTTCACAAATACTTGTTATTTCAAGCCTTAAATCACTAGTGGTAGGATAATACAGCAGACTCGGAGATGTAGATTTATGCAATTTGCAGTTACTTAAGAGAAGGGCTTGTTTATACCTGTGTATTTTCACCAAACCCAAGAACTGCAGGTGTCATTAAGCTACACTAAAAACTGCTCCCCCTTCAGAGAAATCACAGCCATGTCCTACAACTCATGCAGTCTGTTCTACCTCTAGGTCCACTAAGGATTGATTTCCAAACTGTGTCACAACTTCAGGATGACACAGAATCCAAGTATTACCAATAAATAAATAACAAAAGCTCTTTTTTTGAAGATGAGACACTAATTTACCAGCACATAATTGTAACTGAGCTGTTACATACTCCAGCTGAAACACTCCTGGTTTGATGTTGGTAGAAGACATTCACTGCATATGAAGCTTTACGCATCACATTGAACTAATTTAATTGTAGGTGAGCAATTCTCTCAAGTTCTGACTGAACTTCCCTATTGATCAGTTATTTCTCCTTAAAAAATATACACCTGAATTTTACTCTCCCTCCCAACTCCCATAAAGAGGAGTGGACTAAAACTGGTTATAAAATGTTAGTAAGTGTGCCAGCCAGCAAGTATCCGAGTGGCTTAATCATTAAAGCTGCCGTTCATTTCCACTAACCACGTGGATGCTTTCAAATGTCTCAGTCCCAACCAGAAACTGTAATATTTTTACAGACCACAGGCAAGCAAGATGGAAAATTACCTGCTGTACACTATGTTTATGCACGTGAACATGGATGACATTGGGCATAACAACGGCAATTCTGTAGTTGGATGTCCTTTCTGCTTGTTCAGTGTACTCTACACAGCTGCCTTACAAACATGTCAATGTAGGGTAGCAGTTAGGTTTAAAATCAGTTGCAACATGGCTTAAGGAACGAGTTATTTTTGTAATCCAAACTCACTGGGATCCACGTTTGTAAGGATTTCACAGAAAACCAGACAAGTGTATCTGCACATCAGCAGCTCCACAGCACAAACTGTGAGGAACAAAGGCCAGTGGCTGCTCAGGGACTCTTCCCATGAGGCAGCTGATGCACAGGAGCTGCTCTGTGTAGAGTGTGATGATTTACCCAGCCAGTGTTTAAAATGCCCATATTACCTGATATCTGCAGCCATTTTAAGAAGGGGAAGTACTGGGAGCAAAGTCCCTCATGGATTCCATGCAGAATTGCAAATTCCTCTGTTTGGGTGCAGAAAACTGTCTTTGCTAAGGTGACTAACTTAAATTTTTCCACATTTAATTTCACTGTTCCTCCTACATCCAGCATACTGTCAGAACGAGAGAAAACTGCATTCTACCCTAAGTGCAATTGCTACATTAGACAATTCTTTCAAATGCTGGTTTTGTTGAGCATCCTAGTAATTGTCCTATCTCAAAGACTGGCTTAATCCGTTCTGAAAACAGCTTCTCCTTTATGCTTTTAGAATTACTAAATTTTTTAAGTAATTAACATTTTCCCTCTGACTAATTCTGTTGGTGGACATCAGCAATTTGAAGCTGTCCACACAATTCACTTGCTTTGTTCTCTGCACTATCCAAGACTGACATTTAGGTTTAGTTTGTAGGAGGTTTAAACCCATCACTCGCCACGAAATCCAAATCAGTGATTTCAATAATGCCTGAAACACCAAGGAATTTGGGAAAGGACAGGAAGGCACTCCCACACTTTAAGGGACAGGAGAGAAAGCTTTAAGCAGTTTCTCAAGCATTCCCCCCTTTCTGACCAGTGACATTTGGTCTTGCTTGCTCTATGCTGGGTATTTCTCCTGGGCATTTCTGTAGGAATGGGCACTGCTCCAGTGAGAATAAATGCACAGCTGAGTGTCATTGATTCACTGATTTGTAAACATCTAAAGCAGGTATTGAACCACTGTCTGACTGGAGAAAAACAGCCTGTGGATCAGAAACAGCAATTAATTACCAAGACTTTTTTTGCTGAATTGTGCATACAAAAAAACCCCCTGAAAGATTCAATCAAATTCATTTTACTGTAAACCTTTCAAAGATGAACGAAAAGCCTCTTGGTCCATTTGAAAACACACGGATAACTGTGCTTTCTTTTAGAGTATCACAAAATTACAAAAGTTGCCAGAGGAAGTAAGAAAACAGTAACAAAACCCACCACAGATAAAACTTCACAAATCTCAATTCCAAGACACTGACAGAAATGGTTTATATCTAGCTCTGCTACTGAAGGCTCATTTGCAAAAATTGTGACCACAAAATGCATCACAAATTGGTTTTCTACCTCATTACTGCTGATTACTAGGTAATACAATATTAATGGTACTTTTTCAACATCTACTTTTTCTCAAGGTGCATAAATCTCTGTAAAATTGCTTTATCTTACTTTCCAAAAATTTGAAAGGCTGGTCTTCAGATGTTTGAACAGCAATCTTTCCACCACAGGGCAGCACACTTCCTTTTAATATAAGTAACACACTCATCAGATCATTTTCACCTCCTGATACAAAATCAGATGCACTCCCCAAAGAGGAAAATGATTCTCCAGCTTCTATACCTGAAGTATATTTACAAATTATTTACGAGTGTGACCAGATTGTACCATGTCCCTTCCTAAGAGCTTCTAAAACACACAGTGAATCCAAAGGAAGCAAAACAAGATTTCTAAAGCAGTTGAGTCAACTTTCATAGAAGCTATTTTTTTAATGCAGAAATACAAATACTTTTTAGAAACCAGCAAGGGTATTGATGTTACCAACACAGAGCACATGGTTTGGTGTGACTTTTATGAATTTACAGCCTAAACTACTACTACCACTTCGGCATCTGGCTGATATACTTCTCTCCACTAAACATGACTGTCTGCGAAGAGAAAAAAGTTAAACAGACTGTTTCCCTGAGGTTCTCAAGAAACCTTACTTCAAAAGGATAAGCAACTGAAGGTATTTTGTCAGCAGCAGCTCCCTCAGAAGTGCCCATTTTCCTGAGCAGGGGATATTTGTCAAGAAAGCAAACTGCACAGCCAGAGCAGGGAGCAGTTCAGTCACACCATCAATAGCGTAAGGATGAGAGACCCAGTGCTTTGGTACCAAAGCCCATCAGCCCAGTGAGAATCTGCATGAAGCACAACTGTCAGTGCTGACCGGGACATGAACTGAACAGGGCTGCCTTTCACTGCTCTTTCCTTACCATAGTTATTATACCCGCAAGTGAAAGGTTTTACACGTTATACAACCTACCCAAAAGAGTACCTCCCTGCAATGAAGCAAAACATGAAAAACTGTTCTCACTATAGTACTGCAAGGGAGGAGAAACATATCCCTAAAAGCTCTCTCCGACCTCCTTCTTTTGCAAGCTTATATTGGGATGGGGCAGGAACAATACCTAACCAAATGCTATGAAGGATCTTTTCAGACAAAAAGGTAAACTTTGTCAATACCAGACAGAGAAGTTCAGACAGACCTTTTGAGCAAGAAGTAGAAATTTAACGGTAAATGCCACCACTACATCTACTTTCAGATGAGGGTATTCATTGAGAATTTAACAGAAAAATAGATTTCAAAGACAATAAACCATAATCCTTAGCTCTAGACAAACTGCCCACAGTACCAAGACATGGCTCAATTCAAGTGACTTTGAGCAAAAAGCTCCTTTGAATGAGGCGCATGAAAGGCTTGACCTCAATTTTGCATTTCACAAGGCAGGTTATTTTTCAGAACATCAAATAACCAACCAAAATACGGGTCAGTTGTTTGACCAGACTATGTTTAGTGAATGAAATCCAACAGCTCAATTACAACTTAGCAAACTCAAGCCATTTAATTCCAAAATCCTAAATCATGCTGTACATCTATGAATTGCAAAACTGCACAAGGTCAGGAGCTCTCTTCTGATCCTTGGCCACTCGGAAGAAGGGAATTGCCGAGAACACCTACTGAACAGTACAAAATTGGAGCACTGTTTTCTTTTGCAAGCACACCATTCTCTCTCTTGTCTCACTGATGGCAACGAGCTTATTTCAATCAACATGTTTTCTTAAACACTTAAAAGATGAAGAAAAAAACTTATTGCTCATGCTCTGAAGATACTATCATTCATTACTGCCACAAGACAGCCTGAACTCCAATACAGTCATTAACAAAGTGGCCAACTTGCACGGAGAGTGAATTTTACAAGAGTGGAAGGACTGAAACCAGAGAAATGACTTGAAGTGCTGCCTAATCTGCCCCTAGAGCTAGAGAAAAGCAGAGAGTATTTGAGCCTGAATGCTCTCACTGTGTCATTCGTGGCTTCAGGCAGTCCACACAAAGTTGAGATTTGAATTTGGGAGTCAGCAAACAGGATTCAAGGCTTTGTATCTACAGGTGGTCTCAGAGCTCTGAGATTTGACTTTCTTTAAAAGATATTCAAGAACTAAAAAGACGCAACAAAACTCAACTTACGACAACTTTCAAAGTTTTCCTTTACCCTACATTTGCCTGGTCATTAAACCTGGAAGAGGATTTAGATTTATTTCCGCTCTCTTAGAACTATAAATGCTTACACCAGCCAGGTTAGCGTCCAATTTCTATTCATAGCATTCTGAATGATAATGATGACTTTCTTTTTACATTTATTGTAATACTTAAATGGACAGAAGTAGTGGTGATGCATAGTTTTGGCTTTGTCAATTCAGCCGAGAGTGTCTTATGGATTTCATTAAAATTCTACTACAAAAGCTCTAAGCTTTTGATGTATTGGCAATGCAGAAATATCACCTTTTATTCATTTAATTGTGTAACCACCTCAACCCAAAAGTATCTTTACCCACAATCTGCTTGGTCATTCCATCACAACTATTAAGGACAACGGAGCAACCTGTTCCCATAAAGCACAAAGATTAACAAATGTTCGGTTGGGGATTTTTTTTGGCCCGACACACAAAAAAGTGCACATTTTCAACACATCTTTTGGGCAGAATGTGGTTGGTCATGGAGAATAACAGGAGGCCCATCCCTGATCAAACATGATAGCAAGAATTGTATTCAGACTAAAAACATTATTCTGCCATTGGAAAGAGGATTATTGGAAACAATACTGAGAGTCACTGCAATGAAAGACAAACAGGGATTGAAGGGGAAAAGTGTAGGTTACCATAACTGAGCAACTCTTCCTCATCACTAGTTTTTACGTTGAGTTGCTTACTTTACAGCACAAAGACTAATAAACAAACTTAAAAATATCCTAAGTTGATGACTGATACGTAACGGTGATTCCATAATCCATTCAACCAAGATTTCAAAGATGGAAAAATAGTACGTAACGGTCAAGTGGAACAACCTTTTAACAGAACTGACAGGAGCTACTTTGCCCTCCTATCTTGTATCATTTCAGAGTTAGAGAAACCAGAAAAAGCAATAAGAAAAGCAAAACACAAGTTGTCAGAGTAGCTGCCCATCAAATTCGAATCAATTGAGTGATTATAAATTATGAAACAATAGGTCTGTAATTGCTCATAGGGGTCTTTTGCTCTTGACTGTGGCTCAATCAAGATCAGCCAAACACTTACTAATGCTCTGCTTCTTCAGCTCTAACTCTGCAACCACCTGTGCTCATTTATCCTTAAACCAGATACACTGCCAAAGAAAAGTCTGACTGATCACAAGTTTAAGTCATTAGTACCAGCTGTATAAATAGCTTGTGTATATGCTTGTAATGATCAGAAGAAAATATCGCTCAGCTTCAAAGATATAGCACACAATGATCTGCATTTCTGGATTCTGTCTACAAACAAATTATTTGTTTGGTGCTCTAAGCAATGAGTTCTTGTTCCTGGAAATGCTATTCTACATGGGGGAATTCTTCGTCCTAATATTTTCACCCCTTTGATGGGAGGCTTCTATTCATAGGTTTTTGGGGGGTTTTTTGTAAACGTACATGGAGTTTGCTTGTTTGGATAGGTTTTGTTATCTTTGTGTACTTAAGAGCAATTTTAAAACATTCCCATCCGAAGAAGTGTCATACAACAAAATAGGATTTGAAAGGTTACAAGATCCTCTGTTCTGACTATTACTTTCTGAAACTATTCCAGCAGTGCTTTCACTGGAATATTTCCTTAGTACTGATAGTGTTCTTGTGGCTATTAAAACAAAGCACACAGGATACAATGCCTTCCCATCATTCATGATGTTCAGTCATGCTCTAAACATTCCTGCCCATTCACAAGGAGCTCTCACGAGCCACTGGGACATTTCCCACTGCTCCTTACTTACCCCTGATGCCTTCATGTCTTCTAAACACTCCCAACATTTAATGCTTTTTACAGCACTTCTGTCAACATCCAAGTTCCATATTTGTATTTAAAGTCATTTTCACCTTCCTTAATATGGAGTTTTCCAACTGACACATCTGTAAGTGCGCACTCTCCTGTTTAACTACTGGTCACCACAAATATTTAAAGGAATTCAGGCATGCTTTCTTCAGCAATCCCTTGAAAAGAAGAAACCTGGATTATCAGTCACAGGCTACAAAATGGCACTGATGATCTGGCTCAGCACTGTGCCCTGAAGGCTGTTGCAGGCAGAGTAGTTCAGCAGCAAGATCATCGCCCCTTTCTACATTATCTGGAAATATTTCTTTAGCTCAACAGGGAGACAAGCTACACCAAAAATCCACACCTTTTTGCCTATTTTCATTGTTTGTCTAACGGTTCTTTTGGTGGCTCTTCCCCAGCATAACACCTAAATTCCACAAATACGGGAATTCTATTTCAAACTGCACCCACTTCTCCTCATACCACATTGCTCCATATTCAGTAAAGCAAATGAAGTTCTGATGTATTTGAAACAAGACCACTGCCTGCAGGAGCTGTACTAGGGTACTACTGCTGCCTAAGAGAATCCAAAACTCCCTCAGAATAATGTCACTGCCCAAAAATACCTGGATTCCACTCAAATCTTCCCTAACACGTTACCAAGCCCTACAAGATCAGATGCTACTTAGATGTGAACGTTCCAGCGTGTTGCTCATTGCTCAAATTGTGACTGAACTTCAATCACAATTGAATTGGAGTGTTTTCAAGCCTCAATTTCCTCACTCGTATTTCCATAGAGAAATTTCATTTCTGCTGGAATCTACTACATTTTTTCCAAAGGCAGATAGAATACTGGTTCCAACCAACTTGGAGCTGCAGTAAAGAAAAACACTGGAAATACTTTAAGCAACTGCAGATGGCCTTCAGGACTTGTGGACAAATGCTCCTGGATCATTCAAGGAAGTACATTAATTCAAGACCACTGGAAAAAGGTACCAGTTAAAATGTCTGCCATCTCTCCTTGCACTCACCAGGTGTATGTTTGGTGGCTGCTTGCTTGACTTCAGCGCAAGGAAGAGTTGGCATTTTTAATTTACAAGCTGCAGGTAAACTTTGAAGATGTTACTTGCTGCTGGCAATATTGGCTGTTAAATTTGCTCTCTTCATACCTGCTTCTTTCTTCTCCACCTTGCCCCACACAGGGGAAAAAAACCAAAAAAACCTACCTAGGTGCTCTTCAGAGAGGAGAGACTAAATCACAAACACTTCAGGGCAGGAAGCTTGAACAGCTGAAGCTCTTATTTGCAAGTTCTGTAAATGCCATTTCATACAACTCGATATATTCGCCACCCCACCTTTTCCACAGGCAAACACTGCATCCGTCCCTCCACCCCTGAAGCCCACCAGGGGCACTCCGGTATCTCTGCCACCATCTTGAGGAGCAACAGACTCTGAAACATAAGTTTTAAGGAAACTGACAATTATACACACAGCATACGCTGTTTGCCTCTGCAAGTCACAGCCAACATTTCTATTCTTTCCTCCAACAATAAATTTAAAGTGTGTACTACATTTATATAAGAAGAATATATAACCCAAGAGCGCCGACTGCAGCCCCACAAAGCCACCAAAAGTTTATTTGGTCTCGCAAAAGAAGGCAAGCACCTTTCAGAGGCATCACCATTTCCTTCTCTCCTGGATACAGAGCCCTTCAGGCAGATTTGGCACACACGCTTGCAGTAAGAGGACAAGATGGAGCAATTCTGTCAGTGCAGCAGATTAAAAAAACCTGCCACCAAGAGGCTTTATTCCAAAGGCAATTCTCCTCTGATTCACAAAAGGTCTGCCTACCATACAGCCAAGCAGAGGCTCCCAGATGGTGCTGGCAAAGCAATCTCCCCTTTCTCCCAACAGCACAGCAGCATGTTGATGTCTAGAAAAAATATTTCCAGTCCTGATCCCTTTGCTGTCAGTTCTGTAACATGCACTGCCCTGATTAAATAAATAAAAGCCTATCAACCACCAGCAGTTTCAAGACTTACATGAAGCTCTCCTACTCTTAGGGGAAAAACCCCATGAAGTCAGCATTTAAAACCAAGAGAAAGTGCTTGGAATTATATCTCTTTCTTAATGACAGTCCCACTATTCCCTAAAGTTTGGGGAAGTTCTTTAAAGCAGCAACATTTTTGGCCAGGTGATCAATAGTTTGCTCCAGTACGAGACAGGACTAATACTGGACAGGGACCTCTAAAGTCACCAGAAACCAGCAGATTGCAGTTGGCTTCTCTCACAGACACACCTCTAAGCGATCTTGGCTCCCAGTTCCAGTCTCCTCCACCCTGGCATCCACACATGAACAAATGGACTAAGCAGCATTGCTCAAATCCTGCTGCACTTGCTTAACCTCCATAAGATTTCCCAAGAGAGCTTTACTTTGTGTCACTTCTGCTCTCCTTCAATCCTGCAGCTCTTCTGCAAGTTTCTGCTCAAGACCTAGCACAGACTACTCAAGAAATCAGCACACAGGAACTCAGAAATATTTCAACAATTAAGCTTTCTTCTAGAGTAGAACCAACCATATAAATCATACAATTAGAATATTTCACTGACTTTAATTTTAAACTTTAAAAAAAATCCACACTAACAAAAGGACCTTAATACATTGATAAAGTATTTACCAGGTCAATGAATAAAAAGGTTGAAGTTTCTCTCAAAGGAAAAAAAAAAAAAAACAACAATAAAAAGAAAGTAAAACAACCAAACAAGTCTAGGTGGGAGATAACAGGCACAGCACCCTGTGTCACATTTTCTGTCTTGAAGAAAAAATAATGGGGACGTTTGGGCAAGTATTTATCAGAACAAAGCCTACAGTGGCCCCTGAGGATAAAGTCAAATTTTTCAATGCCAGCTAGTCAGTAACTCATTGTGACTGTTAAAAAACTGAACTCAAGGACACTGGCAAAAGTAAGATTTGAGAACTGTAGATATACTATCAAATTTCTACCATGTGAAACCTATTTTGATGGCCACAACCAGCAAGACACATTCCCTAATGCACACATTTGTCATACTCAGGTTTGTTACACTGGGTAAATTCAAGTGACCCTGCAGAAAAACTGGTTTGCAAAGACAGCAGACAAGAAAAATTTAGAGGCCACAAAGAGCAGAAGAGGAAAAACTGAACCACCACTTGCTAATGATAGTTCAGTTCCTGCACTTGTGGATGCAGACCCAGCCAAGCCACCAGAAGGTGAATGAAAAATCTGAACGCACAATTGAGCAAACCTTCAAAAAATATCTATCACTTAAGAGGCCAATTTCATGTGCACATGATGCTGAAAATTTAGAAGAATCAAAATAATTGAATACTGAAGCAGGAGGATAAGAGTCCATACCATTGACACAAGATCATTTTTTCCTCTTAAAACAATGGGAGAAATGTCTTGTATTAAAACAATTGTTTTCTTTAGGACTTCTAACTTGCACTAAATATTAACCTTCCTAAAACTGCAATGGCAAACCCAAATTAAAAAAAAAAAACTTGGGACAAGAAAAAACAGTGATATATATGAACACAGTTCAACAGATCTCCATAGACACTCTTACGTTTCAGAATTGAGTTCATCTTGACTATCCACACACATTAATCTGAAATCCCAGCTTTAGTCTTTCATACAAGTTCTACTTCTCAGTATTTTTAATGAGGAACTAAGATCTTGATAAAGCCATTCATTTCATTGTATCCGAAAGTCCTTTGCCTGCTGTACATTTTCTCTGCAGCTGTAGGCATGCATGAGGATGCCTAGCATGTGCATCTGCGTATTTCTATTTACACTAGGAGTGCTTAAATATTCATCTGCAGTTATGTATTTATGTACACAGCTAAAACCACACAGCTATGTTAGATCTGATGTATTTTAATGGGGGTCAAACCTTCAATCCATGCTGGGATTTTCTGCTATTTAAGAGAAACAGGCTGTGGAGCATTTGACCTTTTTCTCCAAGAGCAAGATAAAACGTCCCAGATGTGCCAAATTCTCAAATGCATTGTTTGTATCTCTTGTAAGAACAAGTCTCCAGGCACCTGAGCAAAGATAACCCACCTTACATGGATACCTCACAGACTGGCAGCAAAGTGCTGTCATCTTACCAACCAATATTAAAAGCAGGCTACTGCATGAGGCTGCCAGAGAGGCTTAGGCAGTGCTGTTACATCTCACATTTCCCACTCGGTTTGCTACAAGAAGCAGCAAAAAACAGTTTCTTTGGCTCACCAATATCAATAGGAAAAGAGCAAGTGCTTTCCATAAAGAAGGATTCTCACCTGACACCAGGAGCCCCCTGGAATCTTGGATACAATCAAGCTCTATGAAATACACTGCTGATACACCTTGCAGATAAGACAGAATTTTACACCAATCTCAGTTTCCCATCTTAATATTTTCTCTTTGCTGTGACAGGTAATTATGCAGAGCAGGACAGCCCTCTGAATCGCAGTCTTGGAAAACAAACATCGCTTTAATTAGCATAACCAGTACAACAAAACATTTTCTAAACTTGCACTCAAGACAAAAGATGCCCTTCACAAAGACAGCAGCTTGAGGGCATTGAGAGGATTTTTTGGACTTGGGGGACAGGGACAGAGCAACATTACTTGTCTGTTTTCAGTTTTGCGCAGCTCCTCATCTGGTTCACCACCTATCTTATCTAAACAGTTCTTATCTGACCTTTTTTGCCTTCTCTTGAGACAGACAGCAGGACTCCGTTACTGCTAAAGGAAAAAGAGCTGCCTGGTATCTCTAAAAACACAGATTCTCAGAAAGAAAAGAACAGTCGAATGCATCAAACAAGAACACTTTATTCCTTCAATAATGCTTACGTATTTTCACTTTTTCAAAGTCTCCAAATAAAGTTTAGAAATCAAACACGTCAATGCTACATTCAAATATTTCTCTCTTCTAACCTAAGCCAGAAAAAAAAAAAAAAACAAATCAGGAAAAGAAATCCTTATTTTTACTACAAAAAGTCTCGGTTTTCCACATGAGAAGCCACATTCTCAACAAACCGATGCCAGAAGAGTCAACATTATTGAAGAGGGTTACAGTGAGCTGTCAAATTACCTTCCGTCCTCTGAGGATGTGCACTACACTGCCAGCATGTTTCCAGCTCTCACATTCAGAGTAGGAGAGCCAGGACTAAAACATCTGCTGGGCCTAACGAGGTCCCTGTCACATCTCTGTGATAACACGTTGCTCATGTCTATCATGTAACACAGACAGAACATATTCTCCTGGTTTTAGTCCCTTAGATTCCTCGGTCTAAGCAAGAAATTGGCAGCCTGCCAGGCTTCCTATGGACCATTCTGGGGTGGGACCACCAGGTAAATCTCCCCGAGTCAGGGCATGATATCCTAAAGAGACACTGCCCTCCTTCCCCATGGATAAATGGGATGATGAGCAGTGCAGCAGGAGCAGGAAGCTCTGCTAAGTTTCCACCACTGCCATGCATTTTCTCTTCACTAAACATCGATTTACTTGCAGGAAGAAAGGCTCCCCTAATAGAACCTGTTCTTTTGATGGCAACCAAGAGGGAAATGGGCAAAAAATAGCTTGAAACTATACCAGTGTCAAGCTATTATTAACTATCAGGCATACACTGACAGTAGGAGAGATGAGGTGGCAAGAGGACTTTCAATAGCCAAAGAGCCCTTTCATCATCTGACCAGCTTCATCTATTGTATTCAAGTAAGTGTTAAAATACAGAGAAATCACACATATCTAGTGCCTTTACAACGAGTATCCAGGTGCAGATTTCTTCCTGCACGTGACTAAATTTAAGGCATCCTTGCCGTGTACAAAAAAAAAAGCCTTGTGAAATGAGAGGTGCTAACATTTTCTAACAGATGGGATGACATTACAGAACAGGATCCTTTTTGTTACTGATGAAAACAACATGCTCTTGGTGCAATTGATTTCACACATAAACGGCAACAGTTTCAAAGCCCAACATCGCTATTTTGGGCCAGTTAGTAGAAACCCATTTCTAAAGCTGATAGCAGCTCTGACAATTAATTACAAGCTCAAGATCAAGCAGGTCAAATCCTTGTGAAATCCCTAGACATCAATCAGAATGACTCCTGAGGGCCTCCATAGAGTTCAGAGCAAGTATTCCCTCTTTTTGCAGATCATCTTTCCGTGCCTCTGAGCTGCGCAGATTATGAGCAGGAATATTTTATGGAATAAGATCAAGGTAAATAGGGCCAGGAGGTGCACAATTTCCTGAGTTTAGGTACAACAGACTTGCCACAGGTAAATAACTGCTCACTTGGGCACTTATACATGTTACAGCCAGGTGAGGGGTGGGGAAACACTCACAAAGGAGACTAAAACACACTGCAGGGCAAACTGCAATTCCACCAATCCACACCTGCAAAACTCATTTACCACAACCGTGCTCAGCATTCCACAGAGACTCTGAATGAATTTATGCAGCACCAGTACAAGTTGAAAATACATTAAAAACATTTTAAAAAAATAACTATAATGTCATGATGTTCCTCATGCTGATCTGAGTCAGGGTAAGAGCTGAAGGGAATTTCCTTGTGAGCTGACAGGCCCACAGAAATAACCCAGCCATGACTGTCCCCAAGGACAACAAATGGGGCAGACCCCACTCTTCCAACAGGCTGAGCTAATCAACAGATCTGCACATCTACTGCAGAATCTGCATAAGAAATCGATTGAAACCATATGTTGGTATGGATTCATTTTGCCAAAAAATTAACTGTGACGGGTTGGCACGGTAATGACTTGAACTTTTCCACAATACCATGAAGTACTGATGCTTCTGGAAAAACAAAGTAGATTCTGATGTACCATTCAGACTTCCTAGAAAGAAACCACGCCAACAAGATGAGGTAATCTTGAAATTGCCATCTCCAAGCTTCCTAAAACTGGAGAGAAGGTTTGAAATCTATTCGGACTCTGATTAAACTCAGCAAGCAACACGGTAAAAAATGTATTGAATAGAGCTTTTAAATAAACAAATTGCAACAGTATTTACTTATTTTCTTCTATTTCTCCTCCCTGGAATCAAGCACTCAGGCAAACTTCTCAATTCTACAACAGCATGTTGACTTTTTGACACTATGATCATTAAAGTCAACGTGGAAAATACATGCCCAAATAGAAAATCTAGATGCTGAAAGGAATATCAACCAAGTCAAATCCAACTTTTAAAAATAAAATCCTCAAGAAGTGAGTCACTCACCCCCAAAACTGTACCACTTATAGCTACTTTATAACAGAAATACAGGAAATATGAGAGGCCTTTTTCCCACTTTGGAGGTTTATGTACAAAGCTGAAGTCCAGCACACGTTTGTTAATGGTTGAGACCTCAAGCAGAAAAAAACCCCACAAATAATCCCCAGCCAACAGTATAAATCAACCTAAAGAAAGCTCATCATTTACTGAGTATCATGGCCATAAAGCTGCCCAACAAAGAGAGGGCAAGACAAACTCCATACTCGTATAGCAATCTAAACTGAAAAGCATCAAAATATACCACGTGGAATCACTAGTGCGACAACCAAGCCAAAAACAATCTCTGCTATCAATCTTCAGCAGCCAGCTCCCACTTTTTTACCCTGTTTTAGAAACCATTTCTTCTTACAGAGTCACTGCCAGGGCCTCACTTTGAGTCTACTGTGTTTGACAGATCAGCTACAACATTTTTCTTCTGTAAAACAACAGAACTTAGACCAGATTTTACTCAGCCACAGACTCTGCAAGCTCAGGTGTCGTTGCTTTACACTCACTGTGTCAGGTTCTCCTACCACCAAGCCCGAAGGTGCCACAGTGAAGGAGCTCTGGAACTGGCTGCTCTGATGAAGGCACTTGGTCCAACTGCAGAGTTTCCACTCTGTCTAACTGAAACCTTGACTGATGCCAGCTGCGCCTCATTTGTTCCATCACCAGGTTTTCCTGAAGAGCAGCACTCACCCTCCAAATTTTAGCCCTGTAGGGGACAAAATTAAATTATATAAAAATATACAATGAACATCTATATTATTTATAAACTGAAATATTTATGATTTATTTAATGAAACTGTAAAGTTTAGCCCTCTAGGGGCTAAAATTAAGGGGACAACAAGTAGAAAGACAAGAGAAGCACGGTCTGTCCAAGAAGTAAAAATCACTCAAGGCCCATCAGGAGTTTCAAAGTTTCCCTCAAATAGTAAAGATCACACAAGCAAAACAGAAGTCTCCAAAGTATCTAACAGAATCATTTGGTAGAGATTACATCAGTACATCCACCATTTAATTAATTCATTAACAGGTGCTAAAACCCCTCCTTTATCCGTCCAAAGACCAATCGTGCACAGAAAAGAGGAACATATGGAAATGAAATAGAGTCTTGCAACATGCAGGCATGTGGGAGACAGACCTTTTGGGGATCCCGAAGGTGGCAGCACAATTACTAAATTACCTAAGCAAGAGTCAGCCGCCAAAAACTCCTGGGGAAGCACCACGGCCCAGAGCTGCCCCTGCCAGTGTCACATGGGACAGCTGCAGCTTGTTTGGAGGAATACCTAAAGGTGATCCACCCAGAAGGAAAGGGATCCTGCTTTAAGAGAAGTCTCCAGTTCTTAAAGGATTGCTGAAAGTCAGAGTACGTTTATTTGTATGTTTTACGCTTAATACTTGCTTGAATACCCCTCCAAAAATGTTGTTAATCTGATAACTAAGAACGTGCCATTAAAAAAAAAAAATGGCATGTTTTTGTCTCTTTCTTTCAAAAGTAAAATATTCCTTGTTGTTTAATGGAAAAGCAGGCTCCTCTCCAAACACATCCTGTGAGGCCTTTTCCAGTGAAGCAGTGTGCATAATGATAAATGAAAAAGGGAAAGGTTCTTGCAAGTATTTTTATCTGTAGTATGCAGGGGTTGATCTGTTACACCCAAAAATTATTTTCAACTTAAACAATTCACCCTTGCCAAATCCCTAACTCACTCTAAAACTCTAATAGGTACACACAACATTTCTTGTGAATAAGTTTGCAACAAATCCTACAAGTTCACCCTCAGGAAAGGTGGCAAACACCCCAAGGGAGTATACAACACACAATATACACTCCTTGGAAGCGGAGGGAGTGAGATTTGTCCTTCCTCCTTGTCTTGGTTTGGGAAGACAGGTATCTGCCAGGTAAAATTACAATCAGGGGCTCTTTGGCAAAGATTTGGGAAATAGGAATAGCAGTTCTTTACTAGTATGTAATACAAAGCAAACAAACACAAAAACTCCCCCCCACCAAACAACTGCAGCATTAATGACAAACGACAACAGTACCAAGAACCTTGAGGGCTTTGTTTCACAAAACCCAGGGCAGTTTGGTTTCGCTGTCCCTGCAGGATCCTCAGAGCACCAAGCTGAAACAGTGGAAAAGTCCCGGGCTGGTCGCTGGGATGGCAGGGTGTCCCGGCAGGCAGGGGCAGGATGTCCCGGCAGCGCAGGGGTGCAGGGTCACGCTGCAGCAAGAGGAGCAGCGCCGAAGGCGAGGCAGGGCCTGGACCAGCTCCCGCAGGTGGCCGGGAAAACTCAGGATTCAGGCTGAACTGGTGATAGTAGATTTCCCAGGACTGGATCCCTTTGGCCACAGTGAAACTCCTCCAGCCAGCAACAGCCGTTCTCTGCTCGGCGTGCTCTGCGGCGGCTGAGCTCCTCGAGGAGCGGCAGACACGCGTCTCCCCGAACGCCGGAGAAAGAAAAGCCCGCAGCTGCCTCAAGCTTTGTCTTTTACCTGCGTTATCTCCCCCTTCCACCTTTGTCCACCTCTTTGTTTCGGTTAAGTACTCTCAAGTATCCAACACTTGGTCTCCTTGGTAACGTGTCGGGAAAAAATTCTTTAGAGAAAGAAGGAACAAACCTAACCCCCAACACTCCTCCTACTTTTTTTGCCAAGAGTGAGGGAGTCCCAAGGAACCATTTCAACACTTCAAGGAATGTCTCACATGCCAGGAAAGGCTCTGACACACTGACTGAAAACACTGGGAGGAGGGAGGACACACAACACATCAGCCAACGCAGATTTTCGGCTGCCTTGGACATTATTCCTTCACAACAGCCACAATCTTTTTCCATAGACATTCTCCCCAGGTAAAAATCCAGGCGTGATGGTGAAGGGGCTAATTCTTTACCCTGTTTAGAATCAGTCAGAGAACTTCACAGTGTTTGTGACTCGTGCTCTCTTCACTTGAAACAGCTGCCACAAGACCTTGAGGAACAACTTGCTTCAACTGCCAGGAGGTCAAACTTGATAAAATCTTCAATATTGTCCTTTCCGGTGTATTTCCTTATCCTCCTACCCTTATGAGATCTGCCTGTACTGCAGGACCAGCTATCTGCTCTAACGACATGGTTCTTGTATGAAAAATACAAGCCAAAATAGAAAATCTAGATGCTGAAAGGAATATCAACCAAGTCAAATCCAACTTTTAAAAACAGAATCCTCAAGAAATGATTCACCCACCCCAAAACAAATGCAGCAGGAGAGGCAACTTATTCATCTCACAGAGATCATTCTCCTATCTCTCCATGCTCTGCTCCAAAGTGTGTTCAAATCAAAGGTTCTCATTTTTTTTTCCTCTTCCCCTCAATTGTATTTAATTAGGTTGGTTTTTTTTTTTCCTTTGAAGTCAAGGGAAAGAGGCCTATTTATTTCAAGGAATATTTAGTCTGGCCTTTTCCTTCCACTGTTCTCCCTCACTGCATCTTCAACCCCATTGTTCCATAGGGACAGGGAGGCATCCAAATAAAGATTAATAAAAAGGCAATTCCTGTGGTGTTATCAATTGAAGAAACAGGATCACTTTTCCCAGTGTCAATGAACTTCAATACACTAATAAAATTAACAAATATCAAAGTGGTTTGGGTCTGAAATAGAAACATTTCCACTAAATCTGAGTAGCTTTTCCAAATACTGGGCAAATAGTTTGATACACTTTGAAATACTAAAATATCTCCAGTGCTCCAAGATGAAGCTGAGCAAATTTCACTGAGTGAAATGAGACTAGACATTGTTTGCACCTTCTAAGCATGCATTATATTTTCATCTTGGTGTTTAAAACAAGGCCACTGCAAGGAGAATTTCCACTGTCCCAGCTGTCAGTAACTGGGGCACAAATGAGGAGCCAGTCTGCAAAGCCTTGGGCTTTCATCTCACACTGCTACACTGAAGCAAATGGACAGGAAAATAGAAGAAGCCTGAATACACCTCTGCTGATAAAGATCTCTATGTTAATACCATTAACATTGACTACATCGAATTTAAAGCTGATATCTGCCTGCATATCACATCCAAGTCTCTTTTCAGGTGTACAAAAAATGTGTCTATTTCACAGCATTTCTTCCTTTACTTCTCCACCTGGATCATACAGAAAATACATTTCTTGGCCACCAGCAAATCATTACCCCTTATGGGGACTGTTCCCTAAAGAGTTTAAGTACCAGAACAATGGACTACTGCACAGCACCAAATTTCAATTGTGACTTAACTATTCCACAAAGGGGATTTACTGTAGTAAATCACCTCTCAGGAATACACAATTATTTGAAATTTCACTGACATTTTCCACTAACAAAACAGCACTTCTACTTTAGCAGTGATTCGAAGATGGAAACTTTCCATTAAGCCTTTTCTTTCCTCTGGGTGTCAGAGTTGTCCTCAAAGTCCTTCTGTGTTAAAAATTAATTGTCTGGTTTGGTCTAACATACCCAATGTATTCGTTAGGGAGTACACGCACAGTAATACCTCAGAAAGGTTACAACCCTCCTCCCCAAGATCTTGGATGGCAATTTTGGGTTACTCTGAACCTCTCTCCAGCTTTGGCTTCTGAACTTTTCCTTTAATCTACTTTTTCATTCACTTCATGTACACCGATACAGTAGTTTTTATCTTTTTGTAACCTGGTGTCCAAATACCAGAACGACCGCTTGACCATTTCCATAAGCAAACCATCGTCTGCAAAACTCTTCAGTCAGAATCTTATTATTAAAGCAACTTTTTCCAAACAGTTTCTGCCGCAGAGCCAAAGGGCCCTCTGCTCAGAATCCTTTTCCTTAAAAGCATGGGGATATGGATGATTTCTGTGCCCCGTAAAGGTCCAGTGCCATTCACCTCTGGATACCAACCTGTTCTTCCATCTGACTGGGGATGGAGTCGCGGAAGATGAGAGGATTTCTCTCCAGCAATGATATCCTGCCCCTTGGCAGATATCAGGCAGTTCAAATCAAATTTCAGGTTTAGCTCACAACACTCAGGATGCTGACAGATGATGGAAGCACTGTCACAGCAGCTCTAGCTTGACTTTCCGCCTACACTACTGTACATTTTAAACCACTTCTGAACAGGATCACTAGAAATGGGCAGCCATCCCTAAATCATCCCTGAAAACACAATGGCATCCAACAGGTGTTTGCTTGAGTTATCCCCCTAAGGCAAGGCAGTACTTCAACAGGCATAGAGAGGATAAAAGGAATAATTCTGTCCCTAAGAGCTGCCTCCTTCCCCTGTCTCCTCATTTGCCAAGGCCACGCACGAGGCCGATCAGCGCCGCTGGCGCCTCCGGAACCACCTGCAGCTGGCGGCCAAAGGTGACCAAAAAACCCCTCCCAAAAAAAACCCCCAAAAATTTGGGGGAAGGGGGAATCCCTCCCCAGAATGATATTTTTACATTTTTATTTATTTCGGGGTTTTTTTGTTTGTTTAATCAGGCCCTCTCCGGCAAACCTTCGCTCAAAACCGGCTGAGCTCCCCCGGGGCCGCTCCGGCCGCGCCCTCAGACACCCCGAAAAGACCCTGGAAAGACACGTTGGGCTGAGGCGGGATCCTGGAAAATTCAAAAGAATTAAAAACCGGAAATATCCGACTCGTTTTTTGGGGCAAAAAACGGATAAAATCGGGAGGTTTTGGGGCGGTTTGGCCTCCGGGGCTTGCCGTACAAAATGGCGGCGCGGTGTGAGGGCGACAAAATGGCGGCTCGGAGATTTCGCCATACAGAATACAGAAAACGGAGATTTGGGAGGAAAAAAGGGGATTTCGGGGAAAAAGGGGATTTCAGAGATAAAAATTGGATTTTCCAATTCTAAATTTGGAGAAAAAACGGATAAAATCGGGAGGTTTTGGGGCGGTTTGGCCGCTGGGGGTTGCCGTACAAAATGGCGGCGCTGTTTGAGGGAGACGTGAGGACGACAGAATGGCGGCGTTTTGAGGATCGTGCCGTACAAAATGGAGAAAACGGAGATTTGGGTGGAAAAAGGGGATTTGGGGGAAAAAGTGGATTTTAGAGATAAAAATGGAAATCTCCGACTCTAAATTTGGGGGGAAAACGGCAAAATTTAGGGAGTTTTGGGGTGGTTTGACCGCTGGGGGTTGCCGTACAAAATGGCGGCGCGGTGTGAGGGGTGAGGAGCGGGCGGCAAAATGGCGGCGCCCGGAGGATCTTGCCGTACAAGAGGGCGGCGCGCGGGGGTTTTTTGCCGTACAAAAACGAAGAAAATGGAGATTTGGGGGGAAAAATGGGATTTAAGGGAAAAAAAAGAAATTTTAGAGAGACTAATAGAGATTTTGGGGGGGGAACGGGAAAATTTGTCGGCTTTGGGGTGGTTTGGCCGCTCGGGGTTGCCGTACAAGATGGCGGCGCGCGGGGGGTTTTGCCGGATAAGACGGAAATTTGGGGGGAAAATGGAGATTTTGGGGAAGAAAGGGAGATTTTAGGGGGGAAAATGGGGATTTTAGAGGGGTGAAACGACATTTTTTGGGGAAAAAAATCGCTTTAAAAAGAAAAAAAGTCCCCAAATCGGCAAAACCTGAGGGGAAAAATTTTCCCAAAAACCGCCTCAAACTCCCACAAAAAAAAAAAAAAACAACCGCGGCGACAGCAAAACAACAACAACAAAAACCGGCGAGCTGAAAATTTATTGAAATTTAATTTTATTTTAATTTTAATTAAATTAACTAAATAATTATTTATTTAATTTTTTAAATTAAAATTTTTCGATCCCAAAAAAATCTCAAAAATTCACCCCAAAATTTCCACTCAAAATCCCAAAAAATGACCCGAAAATTTCCACTGAAAACTGAAAATTTTTAAGCCTCAAAATCCCTCAATTTTACCCCAAAATTCCCGCTGAAAATTGGGATTTTTAGAGCCTCAAAAATCCCCAAAATTCACCCCAAAATTGGAATTTTTGAAGTTCCAAAACCCCCAAAATTTCCACCCAAAATCCCAAAAATTCACCGCAAAATTCCCAACTAAAATCCATCAAAAAACCCCAAAATTTCCACTAAAAATTGGGATTTTCAGAGCCCCAAAATCCCCAAAAATTCACCCCAAAATTTCCACCCAAAATCCCAAAAATTTACTCCAAAATTCCCTCCCAAAACTGAGATTTTTAAAGCCCCCAAATCCCCCAAAATTCACCCCAAAATTCCCACTAAAAATTGGAACTTTTAGAGCCCCGAAATCCCCCAAAATTCACCGAAAATGCCCTAAAAATGACC
Source organism: Chamaea fasciata (assembly GCF_029207755.1). Taxonomy (NCBI): domain Eukaryota; kingdom Metazoa; phylum Chordata; class Aves; order Passeriformes; family Sylviidae; genus Chamaea; species Chamaea fasciata. The sequence continues at coordinate 69,434 of NW_027094386.1, forward strand.
CAAAAATTCCCACTAAAAATCAGGATTTCAGAGCCCCAAAATCCCAAAAAATGACCCCAAAATTCCGACTGAAAAATGGGGTTTTTTGAAGCCCCAAAATCCCTCAAATTATCCCCAAAATTCCCTCCCAAAACGCCAAAAATTCACCCCAAAAATTCCCATTAAAAATCAGGATTTCAGAGCCCCAAAATCCCAGAAAATGACTCCAAAATTCCCACTAAAAATTGGAATTTTTAGATCCCCAAAATCCCCAAATTCTCCCCAAAAATCCCAAAAAACCCCCCAAACCCCCTCCCAGTACAAACCAGTACAAACCAGGAAAGAAAAACCCCAAACCAGTATAAACCAGTACAAACCAGTCACCCCAAATCCCTTCCCAGTTCATCCCGGTGACCCCTAAAGCCCCTCCCAGTACAAACCAGTAAGGAAAACCCCCAAACCAGTACAAACCAGTACAAACCAGTATAAACCAGTAACTCCCAGTATCCCCCAGCGCCAGGCCCTGGCCCTGAGCCGCTCCCTGGAGGTCACCGAGCGTCGAGAGATCCCAGTTCAAACCAGTACGGACAGGTGAGGGCACTGGAATGGGGACTGGAGGGCACTGGTTTGTACTGGGATGGACTGGGAGTGGGTTTGGGGTCACTGGTTTATACTGGGATAGACTGGGAGTGGGTTTGGGGTCACTGGTTTGTACTGGGATGGACTGGGAGTGGGTTTGGGGTCACTGGTTTATACTGGGATGGACTGGGAGTGGGTTTGGGGTCACTGGTTTGTACTGGGATGGACTGGGAGTGGGTTTGGGGGTTACTGGTTTGTACTGGGATGGACTGGGAGTGGGTTTGGGGGTCACTGGTTTGTACTGGGATGGACTGGGAGTGGCTTTGGGGGTTACTGGTTTATACTGGGATGGACTGAGAGTGGGTTTGGGGGTTACTGGTTTGTACTGGGATGAACTGGGAGTGGGTTTGGGGTCACTGGTTTATACTGGGATGGACTGGGAGTGGGTTTGGGGGTTACTGGTTTGTACTGGGATGGACTGGGAGTGGGTTTGGGGTCACTGGTTTATACTGGGATGGACTGGGAGTGGGTTTGGGGTCACTGGTTTATACTGGGATGGACTGGGAGTGGGTTTGGGGTCACTGGTTTGATACTGGGATGGACTGGGAGTGGGTTTGGGGGTTACTGGTTTGATACTGGTATGGACTGGGAGTGGGTTTGGGGTCACTGGTTTATACTGGGATGGACTGGGAGTGGGTTTGGGGGTTACTGGTTTATACTGGTTTAAACTGGTTTCGGGGTTTCTGGGCGTGGTTTACCCTTTGCCCCTCCCCCACATGTAAACCGACCACGCCCCTCATCAAGCCACGCCCCCTTCCCTTTTATGGAGCGACAACAAGGGCGGGGCAAACTGGGCGGGGCCTGGGGGTTACTTGGTTCTACTGGGAGGAAGTGGGAGGGGCCAACGCGGCTCTGACCCCGCCCACCGCGCCGATATGCAAACTTATGTAAATGAGAGCACAAATAAATGCGAATGACGTCACTGACCACGGGGACTGGGAGTTACTGGTTTGTACTGGGAGGGGCCTGGGCGTGACTCAGACCCCGCCCACCTCACCGAGGCGCCAGCCTTATGTAAACTTATGCAAATGAGCGGCGAAATAAGCGCGGGTGACGTCATTTGTACGCCGAGGAGCAAAGCGGCGCCGCGGGGCATGACGGGATACACCGGGGCGCAGAGCGGCACCGCAGGGCATGACGGGATACACCGAGGCGCAAGGCGGCGCCGCGGGGCGTGACGGGATACACCGAGGCGCAGAGCGCCGCGGGGCACGACGGGATACACCGAGGCGCAAAGCGGCGGAACGGGGCATGACGGGATACACCGAGGCGCAAAGCGGCGCGGCGCATGACGGGATACACCGAGGCGCAAAGCGGTGCACGGCATGACGGGATACCTGCAGCTCCTCTCCTAAAGGAAGGCTCAGCCTGGGACTCATTCCTCTCTCTTCCAAGACACTACTTTAGAAAACTGCAGGATTCCAACCTAACCCTTCCTCCAACACAGGGGCCGGAAGAAAAGATTCAGAATTTCTGTCCACCCCCATAGGTTCAGCCATACAGCTATGGCAAAATGCATCTCTTCTCTGCAGTCTTCTCACGTAAGATTTGTTTCTTTAATAAACCTTTCCTCGGAGGAGCAGTCTTACATCAGTATGAGATTTGTAATGTTTTAAGTAAATTTATAAACCAAGGGTTTGTAGTTGCACATACAGCAGAGATTCCAGAGGACAGCAGAGCAGACCAAATGCAGCCAGACTGGTGTTTTAAAACTGAGGTCATCGACTGATTCCTGTGATCCACGATCCCAACACCAGGCCACACCTGGTGTTCTTGCCTCTAGAGAAAAGCACACAACCTGTTATCTCTGCTGAGCTCATTTGGTACCATTTAATACGTATTTATCACACACTCACAAAATGGCAAGTGTGGTTGCATCACTACCACAAAATGCTCCTGGGGATTTACTCAATCATTGATGATTACAGAAATGGTAAGAAGAGAGGCCAAACAATAGGGGGAAAAGGTGGATTTACCCTACACAGCATCCAAATTCTTAACAACAGGATGGACTTTGCCACTTATTGCTAATGCTAACTCACATAGAAGGAGTTAGAAGTTTGATCTGCAAGACAGTTCACACGAGGCCACAAAGGAAAACAAGCACTTTACATGTTGAATTTCACCCCTGTTTATGAGGTTTTCTCATGATATTTAACTTCAATTATCAAACACAAATTTTCAAACATACCGGTGAACATCCCTCAGTCCATAGTCTGTGCCTATTTCTTGCTCTAAGTTAGATGAGCAAACAGATAAAATTGTATCAGCTCCTTTGGACCGACCAATTTCAATTCAGCTGTGGTTACAGCATTTCAACGGCGAACAAAAAGCATGCACAGCTGAGTTTCAGAAAATATAAATACTCACACAAAGCAACATTTTCAACTCCCAGAGTGTTTAGTATGACACACTTAACTACCTCCAGTACCTAAGAGATCTGTATTGAAAAATCTGAGCCATGTTACTAATTTTAAGTGGACACTAAAAAACCAAACCCAAACATTAACATGCCACATGTCCTGGCTCTCTTAGCACTGCATTGGCCATAAACACACAATGATTTTGATTCCAAAGATTTCTCAAGGTTTCCTGGGTTTTTGTTGTTCCTACAAGTATCCCAGCTTGTTTTTACTCACTGTACCAGTCTCAGGTTGTAAACACAAGTGGGCTGTGACTCTCCCATGAGCAAGTTTTTTCATGTATTTGCAAAACTGACCGCACGAACGTGGTTACAGCTGCTCACATGCTCTACTGCCTACACACACTGAAATGCCAAACAATTAAGGAAGGCTCCAATGAATTCTCAAGATATGGGATGCTTTTTAAGAGCTATTTCAAAAAATAACTAAAACCAATATTTGTTGATGCATTTACTACCACGGAATTGTACTAGAGCCCGTTGAAGAGACAAATTTGAGGGTCTTTTTTTAATGCCTTAACTTCATACTTGTACAGCAATCTAAACTGAAAAGCATCAAAATATACCACGTGGAATCACTAGTGCGACAACCAAGCCAAAAAAAATCTCTGCTATCAATCTTCAGCAGCCAGCTCCCACTTTTTTACCCTGTTTTATAAACCATTTCTTCTTACAGAGTCACTGCCAGGCCCTCACTTTGAGTCTACTGTGTTTGACAGATCAGCTACAACATTTTTCTTCTGTAAAACAACAGAACTTAGACCAGATTTTACTCAGCCAGACTCTGCAAGCCCAGGTGTCATTGCTTTACACTCACTGTGTCAGGTTCTCCTACCACCAAGCCCGAAGGTGCCACAGTGAAGGAGCTCTGGAACTTGCTGCTCTGATGAAGGCACTTGGTCCAACTGCAGAGTTTCCACTCTGTCTAACTGAAACCTTGACTGATGCCAGCTGCACCTCATTTGTTCCATCACCAGGTTTTCCTGAAGAGCAGCACTCACCCTCCAAATTTTAGCCCTGTAGGGGACAAAATTAAATTATATAAAAATATACAATGAACATCTATATTATTTATAAACTGAAGTATTTATGATTTATTTAATGAAACTGTAAAGTTTAGCCCTCTAGGGGCTAAAATTAAGGGGACAACAAGTAGAAAGACAAGAGAAGCACGGTCTGTCCAAGAAGTAAAAATCACTCAAGGCCCATCAGGAGTTTCAAAGTTTCCCTCAAATAGTAAAGATCACACAAGCAAAACAGAAGTCTCCAAAGTATCTAACAGAATCATTTTGTAGAGATTACATCAGTACATCCACCATTTAATTAATTCATTAACAGGTGCTAAAACCCCTCCTTTATCCGTCCAAAGACCAATCGTGCACAGAAAAGAGGAACATATGGAAATGAAATAGAGTCTTGCAACATGCAGGCATGTGGGAGACAGACCTTTTGGGGATCCCGAAGGTGGCAGCACAATTACTAAATTACCTAAGCAAGAGTCAGCCGCCAAAAACTCCTGGGGAAGCACCACGGCCCAGAGCTGCCCCTGCCAGTGTCACATGGGACAGCTGCAGCTTGTTTGGAGGAATACCTAAAGGTGATCCACCCAGAAGGAAAGGGATCCTGCTTTAAGAGAAGTCTCCAGTTCTTAAAGGATTGCTGAAAGTCAGAGTACGTTTATTTGTATGTTTTACGCTTAATACTTGCTTGAATACCCCTCCAAAAATGTTGTTAATCTGATAACTAAGAACGTGCCATTAAAAAAAAAAATGGCATGTTTTTGTCTCTTTCTTTCAAAAGTAAAATATTCCTTGTTGTTTAATGGAAAAGCAGGCTCCTCTCCAAACACATCCTGTGAGGCCTTTTCCAGTGAAGCAGTGTGCATAATGATAAATGAAAAAGGGAAAGGTTCTTGCAAGTATTTTTATCTGTAGTATGCAGGGGTTGATCTGTTACACCCAAAAATTATTTTCAACTTAAACAATTCACCTTTGCCAAATCCCTAACTCACTCTAAAACTCTAATAGGTACACACAACATTTCTTGTGAATAAATTTGCAACAAATCCTACAAGTTCACCCTCAGGAAAGGTGGCAAACACCCCAAGGGAGTATACAACACACAATATACACTCCTTGGAAGCGGAGGGAGTGAGATTTGTCCTTCCTCCTTGTCTTGGTTTGGGAAGACAGGTATCTGCCAGGTAAAATTACAATCAGGGGCTCTTTGGCAAAGATTTGGGAAATAGGAATAGCAGTTCTTTACTAGTATGTAATACAAAGCAAACAAACACAAAAACTCCCCCCCACCAAACAACTGCAGCATTAATGACAAACGACAACAGTACCAAGAACCTTGAGGGCTTTGTTTCACAAAACCCAGGGCAGTTTGGTTTCGCTGTCCCTGCAGGATCCTCAGAGCACCAAGCTGAAACAGTGGAAAAGTCCCGGGCTGGTCGCTGGGATGGCAGGGTGTCCCGGCAGGCAGGGGCAGGATGTCCCGGCAGCGCAGGGGTGCAGGGTCACGCTGCAGCAAGAGGAGCAGCGCCGAAGGCGAGGCAGGGCCTGGACCAGCTCCCGCAGGTGGCCAGGAAAACTCAGGATTCAGGCTGAACTGGTGATAGTAGATTTCCCAGGACTGGATCCCTTTGGCCACAGTGAAACTCCTCCAGCCAGCAACAGCCGTTCTCTGCTCGGCGTGCTCTGCGGCGGCTGAGCTCCTCGAGGAGCGGCAGACACGCGTCTCCCCGAACGCCGGAGAAAGAAAAGCCCGCAGCTGCCTCAAGCTTTGTCTTTTACCTGCGTTATCTCCCCCTTCCACCTTTGTCCACCTCTTTGTTTCGGTTAAGTACTCTCAAGTATCCAACACTTGGTCTCCTTGGTAACGTGTCGGGAAAAAATTCTTTAGAGAAAGAAGGAACAAACCTAACCCCCAACACTCCTCCTACTTTTTTTGCCAAGAGTGAGGGAGTCCCAAGGAACCATTTCAACACTTCAAGGAATGTCTCACATGCCAGGAAAGGCTCTGACACACTGACTGAAAACACTGGGAGGAGGGAGGACACACAACACATCAGCCAACGCAGATTTTCGGCTGCCTTGGACATTATTCCTTCACAACAGCCACAATCTTTTTCCATAGACATTCTCCCCAGGTAAAAATCCAGGCGTGATGGTGAAGGGGCTAATTCTTTACCCTGTTTAGAATCAGTCAGAGAACTTCACAGTGTTTGTGACTCGTGCTCTCTTCACTTGAAACAGCTGCCACAAGACCTTGAGGAACAACTTGCTTCAACTGCCAGGAGGTCAAACTTGATAAAATCTTCAATATTGTCCTTTCCGGTGTATTTCCTTATCCTCCTACCCTTATGAGATCTGCCTGTACTGCAGGACCAGCTATCTGCTCTAACGACATGGTTCTTGTATGAAAAATACAAGCCAAAATAGAAAATCTAGATGCTGAAAGGAATATCAACCAAGTCAAATCCAACTTTTAAAAACAGAATCCTCAAGAAATGATTCACCCACCCCAAAACAAATGCAGCAGGAGAGGCAACTTATTCATCTCACAGAGATCATTCTCCTATCTCTCCATGCTCTGCTCCAAAGTGTGTTCAAATCAAAGGTTCTCATTTTTTTTTCCTCTTCCCCTCAATTGTATTTAATTAGGTTGGTTTTTTTTTTTCCTTTGAAGTCAAGGGAAAGAGGCCTATTTATTTCAAGGAATATTTAGTCTGGCCTTTTCCTTCCACTGTTCTCCCTCACTGCATCTTCAACCCCATTGTTCCATAGGGACAGGGAGGCATCCAAATAAAGATTAATAAAAAGGCAATTCCTGTGGTGTTATCAATTGAAGAAACAGGATCACTTTTCCCAGTGTCAATGAACTTCAATACACTAATAAAATTAACAAATATCAAAGTGGTTTGGGTCTGAAATAGAAACATTTCCACTAAATCTGAGTAGCTTTTCCAAATACTGGGCAAATAGTTTGATACACTTTGAAATACTAAAATATCTCCAGTGCTCCAAGATGAAGCTGAGCAAATTTCACTGAGTGAAATGAGACTAGACATTGTTTGCACCTTCTAAGCATGCATTATATTTTCATCTTGGTGTTTAAAACAAGGCCACTGCAAGGAGAATTTCCACTGTCCCAGCTGTCAGTAACTGGGGCACAAATGAGGAGCCAGTCTGCAAAGCCTTGGGCTTTCATCTCACACTGCTACACTGAAGCAAATGGACAGGAAAATAGAAGAAGCCTGAATACACCTCTGCTGATAAAGATCTCTATGTTAATACCATTAACATTGACTACATCGAATTTAAAGCTGATATCTGCCTGCATATCACATCCAAGTCTCTTTTCAGGTGTACAAAAAATGTGTCTATTTCACAGCATTTCTTCCTTTACTTCTCCACCTGGATCATACAGAAAATACATTTCTTGGCCACCAGCAAATCATTACCCCTTATGGGGACTGTTCCCTAAAGAGTTTAAGTACCAGAACAATGGACTACTGCACAGCACCAAATTTCAATTGTGACTTAACTATTCCACAAAGGGGATTTACTGTAGTAAATCACCTCTCAGGAATACACAATTATTTGAAATTTCACTGACATTTTCCACTAACAAAACAGCACTTCTACTTTAGCAGTGATTCGAAGATGGAAACTTTCCATTAAGCCTTTTCTTTCCTCTGGGTGTCAGAGTTGTCCTCAAAGTCCTTCTGTGTTAAAAATTAATTGTCTGGTTTGGTCTAACATACCCAATGTATTCGTTAGGGAGTACACGCACAGTAATACCTCAGAAAGGTTACAACCCTCCTCCCCAAGATCTTGGATGGCAATTTTGGGTTACTCTGAACCTCTCTCCAGCTTTGGCTTCTGAACTTTTCCTTTAATCTACTTTTTCATTCACTTCATGTACACCGATACAGTAGTTTTTCTCTTTTTGTAACCTGGTGTCCAAATACCAGAACGACCGCTTGACCATTTCCATAAGCAAACCATCGTCTGCAAAACTCTTCAGTCAGAATCTTATTATTAAAGCAACTTTTTCCAAACAGTTTCTGCCGCAGAGCCAAAGGGCCCTCTGCTCAGAATCCTTTTCCTTAAAAGCATGGGGATATGGATGATTTCTGTGCCCCGTAAAGGTCCAGTGCCATTCACCTCTGGATACCAACCTGTTCTTCCATCTGACTGGGGATGGAGTCGCGGAAGATGAGAGGATTTCTCTCCAGCAATGATATCCTGCCCCTTGGCAGATATCAGGCAGTTCAAATCAAATTTCAGGTTTAGCTCACAACACTCAGGATGCTGACAGATGATGGAAGCACTGTCACAGCAGCTCTAGCTTGACTTTCTGCCTACACTACTGTACATTTTAAACCACTTCTGAACAGGATCACTAGAAATGGGCAGCCATCCCTAAATCATCCCTGAAAACACAATGGCATCCAACAGGTGTTTGCTTGAGTTATGCCCCTAAGGGAAGGCAGTACTTCAACAGGCATAGAGAGGATAAAAGGAATAATTCTGTCCCTAAGAGCTGCCTCCTTCCCCTGTCTCCTCATTTGCCAAGGCCACGCACGAGGCCGATCAGCGCCGCTGGCGCCTCCGGAACCACCTGCAGCTGGCGGCCAAAGGTGACCAAAAAAACCCCCCCCAAAAAAAACCCCCAAAAATTTGGGGGGAGGGGGAATCCCTCCCCAGAATGATATTTTTACATTTTTATTTATTTCGGGGTTTTTTTGTTTGTTTAATCAGGCCCTCTCCGGCAAACCTTCGCTCAAAACCGGCTGAGCTCCCCCGGGGCCGCTCCGGCCGCGCCCTCAGACACCCCGAAAAGACCCTGGAAAGACACGTTGGGCTGAGGCGGGATCCTGGAAAATTCAAAAGAATTAAAAACCGGAAATATCCGACTCGTTTTTTGGGGCAAAAAACGGATAAAATCGGGAGGTTTTGGGGCGGTTTGGCCTCCGGGGCTTGCCGTACAAAATGGCGGCGCGGTGTGAGGGCGACAAAATGGTGGCTCGGAGATTTCGCCGTACAGAATAGAGAAAACGGAGATTTGGGAGGAAAAAAGGGGATTTCGGGGAAAAAGGGGATTTCAGAGATAAAAATTGGATTTTCTGATTCTAAATTTGGAGAAAAAACGGATAAAATCGGGAGGTTTTGGGGCGGTTTGGCCGCTGGGGGTTTCCGTAAAAATGGCGGCGCTGTTTGAGGGAGACTTGAGGGCGACAAAATGGCGGCGTCTTGAGGATCGTGCCGTACAAAATGGAGAAAACGGAGATTTGGGTGGAAAAAGGGGATTTGGGGGAAAAAGTGGATTTTAGAGATAAAAATGGAAATCTCCGACTCTAAATTTGGGGGGAAAAGGGCAAAATTTAGGGAGTTTTGGGGCGGTTTGACCGCTGGGGGTTGCCGTACAAAATGGCGGCGCGGTGTGAGGGGTGAGGAGAGGACGGCAAAATGGCGGCGCCCGGAGGATCTTGCCGTACAAGATGGCGGCGCGCGGGGTTTTTTGCCGTACAAAAATTGAGAAAACGGAGATTTGGGGGAAAAAATGGGATTTAAAAAAAAAAAAAAAGAAATTTTAGAGAGAATAATGGAGATTTTGGTTGGGAAACGGGAAAAATTGTCGGGTTTGGGGTGGTTTGGCCGCTCGCGGTTGCCGTACAAGATGGCGGCGCGGTGCGGGGGGTTTTGCCGGATAAGACGGAAATTTGGGGGGAAAATGGAGATTTTGGGGAAAAAAGGGAGATTTTAGGGGGGAAAATGGGGATTTTAGAGGGAAAAACGAAATTTTGTGGGGAAAAAAATCGCTTTAAAAAGAAAAAAAATCCCCAAATCGGCAAAACCTGAGGGGAAAAATTTTCCTCAAAACCACCTCAAACTCCCACAAACAAAAAAAAAAAACCCGCGGCGACAGCAAAACAACAACAACAAAAAGAGGCGATCTGAAAATTTATTGAAATTTAATTTAATTTTAATTTTATTTCTCTTCTGGCGTTTAATCGCCGGCGCCGCTCCCGTCTCGTTCCGTACAAGACGGCGGCGCACGAAGGGGAAGTTGGGTCATGGCACTTCCGGTGCGAAATGGCGCCGCGCTTCGCGGTCATTCCGTACAACATGGCGGCGAGCGGATGTTTCGGTGACGTGCGCATGCGCGCGGTGACATCACTTCCTGCCATGGCGAAGATGGCGGCGCGCAGAGTCCTCCGGCTCGGTTCGTCCCGGGAAAGCTCCAGGAGGGTCTCGGGGGGCGGGAGGCGCTGATTTAATGAGATGCAAATGAGCGGGCGTGGTCTGAGGGGGTTGAGCGTGGTTTAATCTCGATTTGGGCGGGGTTTTGAAAGAAGGGGCGTGGCTTGTGCGTGATTGACGTTTGGCACCGCCCCAGCGGAGCGGCAGGCGCGCGCTGCCCGGCCCTGGCCACGCCCCCCGCAGCGGATTGGCGAATGGCGAGAGAGGTGAGGGGGGAAAAGAGGGCGTGGCCTCAGGATCGAGGCGTGGTTTTAAGGGAGGGGGCGTGCTTCGTCGTGAGGGGATTTGGCGGGAAATTGTTGGGGGTTTTTTTTTCCCTCGAATTTTGGGGGAATTTCCGGGATTTGGGACGGTTTTCCCTGGATTTGGAGGTTTTCCCCAAAATTTTGGGATTTTTTCCAGCAAATTTGAAGTTTGTCCCAAAATTTCTGAGTTTTTCCCAAATTTTTGGGGTGTTCCGTGGAGTTTTTTGGAAATTTCCCAGGATTTGGGGTGGAATCGGGGAAAAATTGGGGAATTTTGGAAAACTTTGGGGTAAATTTCGGATTTTTTCCCCCAAATTCTGTGATTTTTACCCAAATTTTTGGGATTTTTTTTCCCCAACAAATTTTGGGATCCTGGATGGATCTGAGGGAATTCCGGCTGGAATTTTGGGTTAAAATTCCCGAATTTTGGGATTTTTTCTTCCAAATTTAGGGATTTTTTTCCCCCAAATTTTGGGATTTTTTCTTCCAAATTTTGGGATTTTTTCCCCCAAATTTAGGGATTTTTTCCCAAAAATTTTGGAATTTTTTCACCAAAATTTTGCAATTTTTTTCCCCCCCAATTTTGGGAATTTTTTTCTCCAGTTTTTTAGGTTTTTAACCAAATTTTGGGATTTTTTCCCCCAAATTTTGGGATTTTCCCCCCAAATTTTGGGATTTTTTTTCTTCCAAATTTCGGGATCTTTTCCCCCAAATTTTGGGATCTTTCCCCCAAATTTTGGGAATTTTTTTTCCCCAGTTTTTTAGATTTTTAACCAAATTTTGGGAATTTTTTCCCCCAAATTTTGGGATTTTTTTTCTCCAGTTTTTAGATTTTTAACAAAATTTTGGGCATTTTTTCCCCCAAATTTTGGGCATTTTTTCCCCCAAATTTTGATTTTTTCTCCCCAAATTTTTTTGGTTTCTTCCCCAAACATTGGGATTCCAGGGGATTTCTGCTGGAATTTTGGGGGTAAAATTCCCAAATTTTGGGGTTTTTCCCTCAGCTTTGGGCTCTCCCCGAGTTTCTCCGGGCCCGGCCCCCTGCGGGACCTCCCTTACTGGAGCTTTTCGGGTAAAAAACCGGAAATTTTGGGGAAATTTTGGAGAATTTTGGGAGATTTGGGGAAAATTTGGGAATTTTGGGAGAAAATTCGGAATTTTGGGTGAAATTTGGGAATTTTGGGGACAAAGTTTGGTGGTTTTGGAGAGAAAATTTTGGAAATTTGGGGCGGGGGGAAATGGGAATTTTTGGGAAGGGAAAATTTGGGAGTTTTGGGATAAAAATTTGGGGGGGAAATTTGGGGGGTTTTTGGGGGGAAATTTAAGAAATTTTCAGGAAAATTTGGGAAGCTTTGGAGGGAAAATTGGGAATTTTGAGAAATTTTGGGGAGGGCAAAATCAGGAATTCGAGGATGGAATTTCTGGCGGGAATTTGGGAATTTTAGGGATAAAAATTTGGTGATTTGGAGCTGGAAAATTTGGGAATTTGGGGAGGGAAAATTGGGAATTTTGAGAGCAAAAATAGGGAATTTTGGAGAGGAAATTTGGGAATTTTGTGAGAAAAATTTGGGATTTTTTGTGGGGGGGAAACTCTGGGAATTTGGGTTGGAAATTTTGGGAATTCTTGGGAGGGAAAAACCCGGAATTCGGGGAGGAAATTTTGGGCGGAAAATTTTGGGAATTCTAGAGGGAAAATTTGGGAATTTTGGGGATAAAAATTTGGGAATAAAAATGTGGGAATTTTGGGGGAAAATTTGGGAATTTTGGGGATAAAATGTGGGAATTCTGGGGGAAAAGTTGGGAATTCTAGGAAGGAAAATTTGGGAATTTTGGGGATAAAAATGTGGGAATTCTGGGGGGAAATTTGGGAATTTTAGGAAGGAAAACTTGGGAATTTTGGGGATAAAAATGTGGGAATTTTGGGGATAAAAATGTGGGAATTTTCAGGGGGAAAATTTGGGAATTGGGGGGGAAAGTTCGGGGATTTTGGGGAGAAATTTGGGGAATTTTGGGAGTGCAAAATTTGGGAAATTTGAAGGGAAAACGCGGGAACATTTTTGGGGGAAGAAAATCAGGGAATTTTCGGAGGGAAACTTGGGAATTTTGAGGGGAGAATTTGGGAATGCTCTGGGGAGGAAATTTGGGAATTTTTGAGGGGAAAAATTTGGGGATTTTTGTCCCTCCCCTCCCCTCCCCCCCCTCCAGACGGGCGCCCCTCCCCCCCCGGCGGGGGCAGCTCCGGCGGCTCCAAGAGAACCAAGAGCTGGTGGTGAGTCCCAAAAAACCCCAAAATCACCCCAAAACCCTCCAAATTTACCCCAAAATTCCCAATAAAAATTGGGATTTTTAGAGCCCCAAAGATCCCCAAAATTGGAATCTTTGAAGTTCCAAAACCCCCAAAAGTCACCCCAAAATTTCCACCCAAAATCCCAAAAATCACCCCAGAATTCCCCCCAAAAATTGGAATTTTTAGAGCCCCAAAAATCCCAAAAATTCACCCCAAAATTTCCACCCAAAACCCCCAAAAATGACCCCAAAACTTCCACTGAAAACTGACATTTTTAAAGCCCCAAAATCCCCCAAATTCACCCCAAGATTCCCACCTAAAATCCCTCAAAAAACCCCAAAATTCCCACTAAAAATTGGGATTTTTAGAGCCCCAAATATCCCAAAAATTCACCCAAAAATTGGAATTTTTGAAACCCCAAAACCCCCAAAATTTCCACCCAAAATCCCAAAAATGTACTCCAAAATTCCCCCCCAAAACTGAGATTTTTAAAGCCCCAGAATCCCCCAAAATCACTCCAAAATTCCCACTAAAAATCGGAACTTTTAGAGCCCCAAAATCCCCCAAAATTCACCCAAAATGCCCCCAAAATGACCCCAAAAATTCCCATTAAAAATCGGGATTTCCGAGCCCCAAAATCCCAAAAAATGACCCAAAAATTCTGACTAAAAATTGGGATTTTTGATGCCCCAAAATCCCCCAAATTCTCCCCAAAAATCCTCCAAAACCCCCAAACCCCCTCCCAGTATAAACCAGTACAAACCAGTAAAGAAAAACCCCAAACCAGTATAAACCAGTACAAACCAGTCACCCCAAATCCCTTCCCAGTTCATCCCACTTCATCCCAGTGACCCCTAAACCCCCTCCCAGTACAAACCAGTAAGGAAAACCCCCAGACCAGTACAAACCAGTATAACCCAGTGCAAACCAGTACAAACCAGTATAAACCAGTAACTCCCAGTATCCCCCAGCGCTGGGCTCTGACCCTGAGCCGCTCCCTGGAGGCCGCCAAGTGTCGAGAGATTCCAGTTCAAACCAGTACGGACAGGTGAGGGCACTGGGACGGGGACTGGGGGGCACTGGTTTATACTGGGATGGACTGGGAGTGGGTTTGGGGTCACTGGTTTATACTGGGATGGACTGGGAGTGGGTTTGGGGTCACTGGTTTATACTGGGAGGGACTGGGAGTGGGTTTGGGGTTACTGGTTTATACTGGGATGGACTGGGAGCGGGTTTGGGGTCACTGGTTTATACTGGGATGGACTGGGAGTGGGTTTGGGGTCACTGGTTTATACTGGGATAGACTGGGAGTGGGTTTGGGGTCACTGGTTTATACTGGGATGGACTGGGAGTGGGTTTGGGGGTCACTGGTTTATACTGGGAGGGACTGGGAGTGGGTTTGGGGTCACTGGTTTGTACTGGGATGGACTGGGAGTGGGTTTGGGGTCACTGGTTTATACTGGGATGGACTGGGAGTGGGTTTGGGGTCACTGGTTTGTACTGGGAGGGACTGGGAGTGGGTTTGGGGTCACTGGTTTATACTGGGAGGGACTGGGAGTGGGTTTGGGGTTACTGGTTTATACTGGGATGAACTGGGAGTGGGTTTGGGGTCACTGGTTTATACTGGGATGGACTGGGAGTGGGTTTGGGGTCACTGGTTTATACTGGGATGGACTGGGAGTGGGTTTGGGGGTGACTGGTTTATACTGGTTTATACTGGTTTCGGGGTTTCTGGGCGTGGTGTAACCTTTGCCCCTCCCCCCACAGGTGAACCGACCACGCCCCTCATCAGGCCACGCCCCCTTCCCTTATATGGAGCTACAAGGGCGGGACAAACTGGGCGGGGCCTGGGGGTTATTGGGTTGTACTGGGAGGGAGTGGGAGGGGCCAACGCGGCTCTGACCCCGCCCACCGCACCGAGATGCAAATTTATGTAAATGAGAGCACAAATAAACGCGAATGACGTCACTGACCACGGGGACTGGGAGTTACTGGTTTGTACTGGGAGGGGCCTGGGCGTGACTCAGACCCCGCCCACCTCACCGAGGCACCAGCCTCATGTAAATTTATGCAAATGAGAGTCGAAATAAACGCCGGTGACGTCATTTGTACGCAGAGGAGCAAAGCGGCGCCGGGGGAATGACGGGATACACCGGGGCGCAGAGCGGCACCGCAGGGAATGACGGGATACACCGAGGCGCAAAGCGGCACCGCAGGGCATGATGGGATACACCGAGGCGCAAAGAAGCTCAGAACACCCTTAGAAATACCTAGTGACTGACCGTGAGACTCTGGCCAACCTCAGCCCAAGCATTTTCTCAATATCCTCTGTACACTAATCTAGGGGAGCTATGAAACACAAGAAATCTCCCCTAACACAAATTACCACTCACCAGTGGCCAATATTACAGCCCTGACCTGATAAAAATATCTAGGAATCATCCGAATCAGATTTTTCTCCCTATCCCATCCGCTGGCAAAATTACACAAAGCAAAGTGTTTAAACTGCCATTATGTACCAAGACGGATGAAGATGCACAAGATCCTGTATTTGGTAACTGAAGTTTCCTCATGCAGCAAGGGGAGGACAAACTGGGGGAAGCAATCTCTTTGTCCTAGCATGGACACAGAAGAAAACCATTTAGTCTGAGACTAAATTCATGTCATAATGAACTTGTACCTTTGTTTGTTCCCACCGCTTCCAAAATATTCCTCTCTTAAAATAACAATCCTTTTGTTCAGGCTGCATTTTCACTTTCTGTGTTAAACACTTCCAAAACAACTTTGAATATCTGAGGAATTCAAGTTGTTGAAAACAGGGGCTGGGAGGAAAACAAATTAAACAGATTTGTTTAAGCCCAATGTGCTTATATGAAAATCTTTCATTTGGCTTTCCACAGCTCCATCTGCATGGCGATCTCTCTAGACTCACGGACAGATTTAAACTTGACATTATCTAATGGACCTTGGGAAAAATCCTGCACAGCAAATTGAATTTTTAAAAGTGGTACTGCATTCAATGAGCAACTAATACATTACATTTACTTGAACTGCAGCAGAAGAACATTAAGGATAAGAAGCCCATTTGGAACTTATGTTCTTTAGCCTACATTTGAATATACATTTCAGGTGTAGATGTTACAGTATTACAGGGGGGTTTTGAGTCTAGGCTTTGGGCAAAAATTAACAACTCCAGTATATCTGGTGAGGGGAAGCAGCAAAAAAATCCCATAAACACGCTGTACACAACCTGTGCCAATCCCACATGTGACTTGTGGCCTGACAGTGTTGTCAGCTCTCCATCTTAAAACAGCTTGGTTTTCTTTTCCACTGAAACCAAACCTTTTTCACAGCGTCAACACATTCCCTGCTTATGGCCAGCCTGTTGTGAGCCAGCACCTTCACAGCTGGTTGTTGCGTGGGTGGGTTTTTTTGATTTGAACCTTCTCCTTCACAACAATTCTCACTAGCACATGAACTTCACTCTATGTTACTCAACTGTGCCCTGCTTTACATTCCAGGCTGTCGAGACCATCCAGTTCTTCCAGGAATTATCTGCCCCTCCCGCCTATCAAAGTCTCTTAATCCTGTGCCATGGCATTTAGTTCATCCTGAAGAACAGCCTCAAGACAAACCCTGAGGATCTGTATTAACAGACCAATTCTTCCCTTCCAAGTACAGCTTCTTGCTCTCCCCTTCAGTCATTCCCTGTCCAGTTTACCAACCACCATTTTAACGCCTTATTTTGTAATTTCCCATAGAGTACTACACAGACATGTTTCTTAAGTGTAGATAATGAACTTCCTACACCTAAACTATTATTTTATCAAGTTAAAGGACGGGCTACATCTGGCACCAATTACTTTGGAGAAAAACCTCTCATCCATGTGCTATTTGCTGTTGAATCTGTCAATATTTTTTCCAGATAGGCTCTAGAAAGTCATCCATCCTCTTCAGACCAGAATAATTCTCTTGCCCATCTCCCTTCCCCATTTTTTTTCTTCCTTTTACACATTTCTTGTCTCTCAAAATGTAGTCATGATGTTTGCCAGTAGATTTCACAAGTCTCTAAGGGCCTAGTTCTTGAGTAAAAACAAATTAGAGATAGATGTTGATATTTGTCACAAATACATTTAATTCCTCATTTTAGACAGAGCCCTTCTTTGGTTTGTTTAATCTCTGCAGTTCAGGCAACCTCTTGCACATGTATCGACTCACTTAATCCTTGCCTTCTTCCCTTTCTCTGCCCTCTTCTCACCCCCACACACAAGCACATGGCTCTACAGGCCTGATAAAAAATTAACTTTCATCAGCAAGCTACTTTAGTCTGCAAATCACCCTGAGCAAAATATTGCCAAGTAAGGGACACACTACAATTAAACATCAAGAAAAAGCGGCCCTAAAAAAGTGAAAAACGCTTATTAGAAAGGATAGACAGGAGTCAGGAAAAACAAAACTTATGGCAAAATCTGGTTTCTTAAAATAATTAAATTTGAAGCAATACAAAAAGAAAAAAAACCCTATTTCTGTGTTTCCAACTGTCTTCGTATTTGTCCAATTACTAACCCAGATATGGAAACAAACCAATGTAATGCACTTCAACTTGATCCCTGGAGATGCCTCCTTGAAATAAGATTCAAAACCACAACTTCTCAATTCCTGTTAAAAATTCATTTCTTCGGAACACTGTTAGGCAGAACAGTGAGACAAAAACCTCTGAAAAAGAATGCACCACCAGAGACAGAAAATTATTTTGAATCTATTGAAAGCATTGATATTAAATCTCGATACAAGCTGAAGTCTGTAACAAAAAGTACTATTTCCTACAGGACATTTAAGGACTGTAGGACACCATGTCTCCATAGGCCTGGGAAATGTGTTTTTAAAGATACTCCTTCAAAGGCCTCATCCAGAGTTTGGACAAAACTAGATGTCCAAGTTTCCTGTCTCTTGAAGTAACAAGTAAAAACAATGGTTTGAAGACTGTTAGGACAATCCTGGAAACATAAGAGCAGTCCACACAACCTCAAATCGTTCTCTTTAAGGAAAATGCTGGAACTGCAAGTTGTCACAAGGCAAAATTGCAAAACAAACATTTCCACAAGTTTTCTCAGCTGTTCTGCAGGGTTTCTGCAGTGTCCTCTGCTCCCAAAAAAACAGGCTTTCCACCGTTTTTAGCTGCAGCTTAGCAGTGGTGGGAAAAACTGTGTTTCTGCAGACAGAGCCATCAGCTGGAAGATTTGAAATACTTTTCAAGACAAAGTTCCTCCTCTCTCATTCCCCAAAAGCAGTGTTATAGAGAACCTACGTTCTGGAAAACTCTCCACATACAAACCTCTGCACATTAACAGGGAAAGAAAACAAGATTAAGAGAACACTGCAAGGACTGTAAAGTAAGAGGAATTCCCCTACAAATTGTTTTGGTTCTAATACTACTTCTAGTATGAACAGTTTTTCACTTCTATGATAATATCTTGCTTCATCCCCGAGTTCCCCAAAGCATAACAACAACTTCAGAAAAATAAAACAAGCACTGGGTTTTGTTTTGGGTTTTTTTCTTTGTTTGTTTCAAAACACAGCAGAACACAGCAATATTTTCCCAACTAAGCAAGACAAAGTCACACTGTTCATTGCCACTCTGCCTTTTCTAATTTCCTGGTGTAAGCAAAAGAGATTGCTCTAGCCTGAAAACAGGAGTTATCATCCACCATCAAACTCAGCCTAAGGTATTAGCTCACGTCTGTAATGATGATTCAAAGCTGCAGTGATCAATATCACATCACAAGTGTCCAATCCAGAGGGCATTAAAGGATCCTGTTACTGCCTATCTGAAGGATCACACCGGAGTTTCAGATGATATCAATGCAAAGGTAGAGAAAAGAGAAAATTCTCACCCCACAGAAGCAGCAAATTGAACTCTCTCTAGGAAGCTTCAAGCTTCTACTTTATGTGGAAACGATTTTACTGAAATTTGTCATTTCCATGTTAAGACACAAGTTTGTCACATGGAGGAGAACCCCTTCACAACCATCCACCACTACCTGAGGGTTTTTTTTTTCAGATGAGTGTCTAAATATTACACACACAAACAGCTGCAGGTAAACAGAACTTTGTCAACCCAGCTCAGCACGGAATGGAAAAGGAAAAGCAGACACAGGGAAGTCAAAAGTCAACTAACAAAACTCAAAGCACATTTAAGAGAGCTGTATTTAAGCCAACACAGCTAAGAACTGCCAGCGGCACAAGATACAGGATTTTGTTCAGTGTTACAAAATGCCAGGTTTTTTCTGCTGATTTAGTAGATTTTGTGCAATTCTCTATTTTTAGTAGAAAGATAAAGCTCATGAGTCACCCTGAAATCTGCAGCCAGGTTCCTTCACTCTCTCCTTTCCAAAGTGGCAAACATTTCAAATTAAGCTCTAATACAAAGAATACTACGTGCACTAAAAGCTGTCTGTTCTTGTGTACTGTATCAAGGTTTGAAAATGGCACAACAGTGTTAAAAAAGAAAAGTGTTCTCTGGTACACAAAAAATGAGAATAGGCTAATTTTTACTACAGTGACTTTGCCACAAATCACTTTTTGCCCAATGCAAAGTTACAACGCAAAGGGCAAAAAACGGTTCCCTGTAACTAGAGCAAGATCTACTTGACAAGTCAGTCGCATTAGTGATCTTCTAGTCAAAAAAGGAACTTTTACCAAAACACAATATTCCCGCCCTGTTACACAGAGGGACTATTTGTAGACCTTCCACTGTACTGCAGTCTGAAAACTTTTAATTTCCATTTCTGGCTAAAATTATTTTTTTTATCTTGACGTATGTTTGACATCAGAGAAATATTGGATGAGTTTAAAGTACAAGTAGGGCTTGTCTGCCCTCCTTTTCCTAAATTTATTCAGCCTTTTCCTTTGAAAGCAAACATCATTCTACATCTACAAATTCTACAAATCCTGCATCATAAGTCCCACACCTACAACTTCCCCACAATTCCTATGCAGCTCCATCCTCTACTGCCACAAGTACCTGGCAGCTCACTGAAGGAAACCATCACTTTTTTGGTTTCCCAGTTACTGTCAATCTTTCACTCCCTGTTCCGATTTAGTGGCACTACCCTGCTAAACTCCTATTTGGTTGTGTCGGTTCTGCCCACTCCTTTTTCCTACCACATTGTCTTGTCAGGCTCTTGCTGCTTTCTCTCTCCCCAGTCTAGCATGCATGAGGACCCTTTATGCCCAAGATATAACTCAGAGAAGCTTCCTGTCACCACATTTCAGAACCTCCAGAAAACCCACCTGTCATTAGGTGTAGCAGACTTATTCCAAGAGCAAAATGAAATCAGAGTTCGTTATTTCTAAATATACTTGTGATAGCTTTGATGGTTTTTTCCACCTCATTCCTCTCCTTACAGTCTAAAACATGAAGGTCTTAACCTTCTTTGTTTAGTAGAGAGTCAAGTTCTTGACTACAAGCACAGTCAAGAGGGCAAAATTTTCCACAGCACATCACTGACAATCAGCAGAAACACACTGTGCATGTACAACATCAGAACTGTAGGCAATTTCAAACCTTATTCTGCATCCCGACATACCAGAGACACTATACACAGGGCATGAAATGAAAAAATGGCAAGAACTTTGTACACAAAACGTAGAAGGCCTTTGCCAGGAGTGAAGAGCAAAACTTTGTACAATACAAGCCTCAAATGTAATGATATTTACATGCTAAAACAATGACAGCCACAAATGACATAACCTTGCTTTTCTGTATTACAGAAACAAGGGTCACTATTCCAAGTGGAACGTGAGGGCGGTCTGGCTGAAAAATCCATCACCTCACTGACCTCCACGGTCGATTTAACTGATTTGGAAGGCTAGATGAGTGCCCCATACAACATCAAGTCTGAGGGCATCCATCCTAAAGCTGTTTGCTCGCAGAGAACAACCCCCCTGAGCAGACGAAACCATCCATGTGTCAACAGTACATGGTACCTGCACTCCCCAAACACAGCAGCCAACGAGGCCCAGGTGGATTTGGAAGAGAACGTGAGTAGTCCAGCTTCCAGGACTGCAGGACACATGGAAGTGAGACCACCCCCAAACAAGCTCAAAACCAATTTCTAAGAGAAAAACGGGTAGTCTGTCTTCCAGGATTGCAGACACATGAAAGGGAGAGCCCCTAAACAAGCTCAAGATCCAGTTTTTGGAGAAAACAGGGTACTCAAACCACCATGACTGCAGACATACATTAGTGAGACCACCCCAAACCAATTCCAGTTTTATCTGCAGAAGAATATCAGGTGGTCAAGCTTCCAGGAGCAGAGACACATGAAAGTGAGATGCCAACAAACAAGCTCAGGGTCCAAATGTAGGAGAAAAAAGGGCAGTCAAGCTACCTAGACAGCAGATATATCAAAGTGGGACCACCCCCCAACAAGCTCAAAGTTTAATTCTAGGAGAAAAAAGGGTAGCCAACATTCTAGAACTGCAGACACATGAAAGTGAGACCACCATGAAACAACCTCAAGGTCCAAATGAGGCAGAAAAAGGATTAGTCAAGCTTCCAGGACTGCAGGCACATCCAAGTGAGACCACACCTGTTATGAGTGGGCCAGGAGACAAATCTCCCTTTAAATGCCTGTATTAGGACAGCTTTGGGCGGGGAACCCAAGGGGTCACACACACCGCCACTGCTCCCTGGAGCGATGAGGACGAGGAGGTGAAACAGCTTTGCCAGGTGCCCGACAGAGCCGGGGCTTGCGTCCCCACGAGAGCCGCAGGAAAGCACAGGCTCGTTGACAAGCCGAGGGCAGTCACGCAGAGAGGGCACTATCTGACTTATGGCGACAAGACACGGAGCCCCAGCAAGCAGCCCCATGTTCTCCCTGCTCACTGGGGTAGTTTGGAGTCCTGTCTGGCTAATGGCTCACCGGCCCTAGGGGTTTTTAGGCGTCCACTCCACCTCCTGTGGGCACTGCAGTCCCAGGGAGTTCTCTGGTTTGCGTGTCGCCATCAGGGCTGTGAGGGGAGCAGCGGGAGCACGGCCCCACGGGAAGGAGACAGTTTCAAAATGGACACCGGCTCGAAATGGGGGGTGAGGGAGAGCGGAAAAGGTACACAAATGAACTTATTCACATGCAAACTTGTCACGATCCGCTCACACAAGCGGGGTTCGTGATGGTTCGTTTTAGGGATCTCAGAGCGCAAAAGACACAGCGGGGGACAAACTCAGTTTACTCAATCACAAATGCACCTTTATTTAGTGCCAACAAATGCGATAGTGGGGAGAGAAAAGGAGAATAGTAAGAAAGACAGAAAAAGAGGGGAAGGGGATTATAGCTACCAACATGGAGGGTCGAGTCCTCGAGGCTTTTGAAGATGCCTATAGACGCAATCTTCTCCAGTGGGGAGATCTCAAAAGTGAGCGGGAGTCTCCAGGGTTTTTATAGTCCTCTCCGAAGCGACAGGCAGTTGGCCAAACAGCTGGGGGAAATCATTGCAGTGTGTTCATTCAGAGAACCCAGAACAAGTCGGTCATCAGCAGGTACAGTGTCAACCAGTCCAAGTCAGCAGGTGCAGTGTCAGCAGGCGCGGTCACTTCACCGTGACTTGCCCATTGTTTCTGCTCAGGTTCTGATGTTCCCATATGGGTGCTGGGTGTTTTCCATCAAACACACCTGCAGGCAGCACTTGGCCACCATCCCACCTCAGCCAGGCCAGAACTCCTGTGTTGAGATTTTCAAGTCCCTTTTAGGGGTTTCAGTCTCTGTCCTTGACGATGGTCGTGAGGCAGATGAGGGATCTTCGGACCGTCTCTTACACAAGGGTCGGCAGGGGAGAAGATCCCACTTCAGGCTTCCACAACCCATCTCCAGGTTTCTCTCTAAGCCCTCCCGGTGTAGCAATGTATCTGAATAACTTGGGCCATTCCCTGTATCAGCCAAACTGTTTGTAGTGAAGATGACACCTACAGTCTTCTTTTCCAGAGTTCGCAGGAATTCATCAAGGCTACAGGAACAACAACAGCTCTGAAAATAAGAGCCTAGGAAAGCCTCTCCAAGAAATGCAGAACTCAGATAGGAGACACATAGCACGGTGATGGACACTTAACCAATTAAGTGCCCTGAAAGATGCGTGCGTGCGTTCCTGCCTTCCTGCCTGCCTGCGTGATGGAGAAATAACTTAGCCGACTGAGAGAGACACCTGTACCCATGAAGAGTAGTGCTAGAAACTGGAACTGTAGCTTTATGTACACAAGAAAGTAGCTGCTGTTAGAAGCATATTGTTTCCTTCATTTCAGCAGCCCATTTTCCCCCTGTATCCCTGTGGCTACCTGCTCCCACTGCAGAACAGAAGCAGCACCCAGCCAGCAGCTCCTCAGTCCTGGCAGGTCAGCGGCACTTCCAGGAGCACACCAGACTGGCAGCAAACTGCCCAAAGGGCACTCAGCCCTAGACCCTATTCAAACCCTCCAAAGTAACTTGGCCAGGGGGCAGGGTCAGCACCAAAGACACAGACACCAACCTCAGGAGCTCAGGGTCTTTGGCGACAGCTCAGAGCAGCCAAGAACCTCCCAAGGAGAAGCTCAGCAATGCTCCCCAGCACTGCTACCCAAGGTGACCTACAGGGACTGAGATCCAGCACCAGGGACCCTGAGCCTCACCCCCAGCAGCTGGGAATCCCCTGTCACAACCCAGCCCTGGAGAGCCCCCCCAGAACTGGCAATTCCCGCGGGTGCGTCCGCCCGCCCGCAGGCCAAGAGGCTCCGGCTGTGCCGGGACAGGGCCCAGGTCGGGCAAATGCTGCAATAAACAGGCGCACACAACTCCCACAGCGGGAACAGCTGGGCTCAGCCTCCTCCGGCGTCGCCCCAAAGCCTGGCCAGGGCTTCAGGAGCAATGCAGGAGCTGCCTTTGGCCCCGCTCCTCCCAACAAGGCCACAGGACTCATCTCAGGGCCCTGTCCGGCCTCTGAACACAGAAAGGTCAAGCCATGTTTCACTAATGAGCACGGACCTAGCCCAGAACACTAATGATCCTGGCTACCGCACTGCCGACAGGATACAAACACAACATCTGGGTTGAAGGCTCACCCAGAGGTCAGCTTTGCCTCAAGACTCTGCTTCAGGCCTCAGGCCTTCAGGAAGTCCCAAGGTGCTTGAACCTCTGCGCAAAGCCTGCTCCCATCTCCTGTGGAACCTCACAGATCAGGCAGCACTTCCTCGGCCCACTCCTGAGGCTATTTAGCCTGCCAGCAAAGAGCAGGGGCTGACCTGGGAATGACAGAAGGCAGGGAGGGGAAAGGACCCTTTTGCTTCCATCCAGAAAGCCAAAGGCCGTCAAAAAAACCCTCTGGTGAACACCTGAGCAGCACCAGGAGATGAAAGGCCTGGCACTCCTGACTCCCAGAGCTCCCAGCGCTGCCTTGCCCCTCACCTTCAGCCCTCGTCTTGGACAGCAAGGCAATCCCAGGGACAGAAATCCAGGCTCCTGCTGCTCCTGGACGGAGGCACCCAACAGCTCTGTGCTGGCTGAACATGGCAGCAAAATCAGGATGCTGCTCTTCCTTGGGCAAAACTCCAGCCACTAAAAAGCTGGAATGCAGGACAACCCTGCCTCTCCACCAGGGCACTTGGATCCAGCCCTACTGACACATGGACATTTGAGACAGGAATCCATAACCCTCCGTGAAATCACATCACAGCCTCCAGGTGTTTTCCTGTTCGTGTCCTCACTTACCTGGCATAGGCTTCTTCCAAGGCTTTGCAGACACTTTGCCTCTAGCCAAAAAGATTAACATCGCCTTCTTTCCAGCTTTCAAGAAGTCACAGCAAGTCATCCTGGTCCCATGTTCCACATCAGATTCTCCTGTAAAAAGAAAGATATTTTTTCTGTTCAGATCATTTCTCAAGCTGTCAAGAAAAGCAGGATCCCACATGCACTCCCAGAAATTCTCTCAACACCATTTGCTGCTTCTCTCTCTGGCAGGGCACCAACAAGTCCTGGGACACTTCTTGTTCCCTGCTGGCCAGTGACCTTGAGCGATAAAAGAAGGCACCAGTATTGCTGCTAATTTTACAGCCACAGGCTTTGAACTTTCCACAAGTTAAAAGCAGAAGCAGACACTCCTCATCGGGCTCGAGTTCTCGCTTCCTGGCCCAGGAGACGCGCGGCCGCAGCTGCTCGAGCTTCTCTACCACTGCAGAGCGCGCCGAACACGGCAGGCGCACGGCAGGTGACGAACAAGCGACTTCTCCAATCCCGGCCCCGGAGAGGCGTGGCCGCCGCTCCTCGAGCTCCTCCGCCTCTGCACAGCGCTGCACGCACGGCAGGAGCACCGGAAGTGACGAAACAGCGAGGCCACGCTTCCCGGCCCGGGAGACGCGTGTCTGCCGCTCCTCGAGGATCTCAGCCGCCGCAAAGCACGCCGAGCAGGTAAGCGCACTGCAGATAATGAATAAGTGAAATCTTGCTTCCCAGCCCCGAAAATGCACTTTCGGTGCTGGAGGAGCTTCTCTGCTTGTGGGCAGCACGGAAACCGCGCCCAGCCGCTGTTCGCAGCCAGCCTGCAGCATACCGCCGGAGAGTGCACTAGGCGCGGCCAAACGGCGTTTGCTCGCTTCCCAGGCTAGGAGAAGCACTTTCCGTGCTGCAAACAGCTTCTCTGCCTGTGGAGAGCTCGGAAACAGCGTTTAACGCTGTTCCAAGCCTGCCTGCGAGCGAATCGCCGGAGAGTGCAGTAGGCGCGGCCAAACGGCGTTTGCTCGCTTCCCAGGCTAGGAGAAGCACTTGCCGTGCTGCAAACAGCTTCTCTGCCTGTGGAGAGCTCGGAAACAGCGTTTGACGCTGTTCCAAGCCGGCCTGCGAGCGAAGCGCCGGAGAGTGCACTAGGCGCGGCCAAACGGCGTTTGCTCGCTTCCCAGGCTAGGAGAAGCACTTGCCGTGCTGCAAACAGCTTCTCTGCCTGTGGAGAGCTCGGAAACAGCGTTTAACGCTGTTCCAAGCCTGCCTGCGAGCGAGGCGCCGGAGAGTGCACTAGGCGCGGCCAAACGGCGTTTGCTCGCTTCCCAGGCTAGGAGAAGCACTTGCCGTGCTGCAAACAGCTTCTCTGCCTGTGGAGAGCTCGGAAACAGCGTTTAACGCTGTTCCAAGCCTGCCTGCGAGCGAACCGCCGGAGAGCGCACTAGGCGCGGCCAAACGGCGTTTGCTCGCTTCCCAGGCTAGGAGAAGCACTTGCCGTGCTGCAAACAGCTTCTCTGCCTGTGGAGAGCTCGGAAACAGCGTTTAACGCTGTTCCAAGCCTGCCTGCGAGCGAACCGCCGGAGAGTGCACTCGGCGCGGCCAAACGGCGTTTGCTCGCTTCCCAGGCTAGGAGAAGCACTTGCCGTGCTGCAAACAGCTTCTCTGCCTGTAGAGAGCTCGGACACAGCGTTTGACGCTGTTCCAAGCCTGCCTGCGAGCGAACCGCCGGAGAGTGCACTCGGCGCGGCCAAACGGCGTTTGCTCGCTTCCCAGGCTAGGAGAAGCACTTGCCGTGCTGCAAACAGCTTCTCTGCCTGTGGGGAGCTCGGAAACAGCGTTTAACGCTGTTCCGAGCCTGCCTGCGAGCGAGGCGCCGGAGAGTGCACTAGGCGCGGCCAAACGGCGTTTGCTCGCTTCCCAGGCTAGGAGAAGCACTTGCCGTGCTGCAAACAGCTTCTCTGCCTGTGGAGAGCTCGGAAACAGCGTTTAACGCTGTTCCAAGCCTGCCTGCGAGCGAAGCGCCGGAGAGTGCACTAGGCGCGGCCAAACGGCGTTTGCTCGCTTCCCAGGCTAGGAGAAGCACTTGCCGTGCTGCAAACAGCTTCTCTGCCTGTGGAGAGCTCGGAAACAGCGTTTAACGCTGTTCCAAGCCTGCCTGCGAGCGAAGCGCCGGAGAGTGCACTAGGCGCGGCCAAACGGCGTTTGCTCGCTTCCCAGGCTAGGAGAAGCACTTGCCGTGCTGCAAACAGCTTCTCTGCCTGTAGAGAGCTCGGACACAGCGTTTGACGCTGTTCCAAGCCTGCCTGCGAGCGAACCGCCGGAGAGTGCACTCGGCGCGGCCAAACGGCGTTTGCTCGCTTCCCAGGCTAGGAGAAGCACTTGCCGTGCTGCAAACAGCTTCTCTGCCTGTGGAGAGCTCGGAAACAGCGTTTAACGCTGTTCCAAGCCTGCCTGCGAGCGAGGCGCCGGAGAGTGCACTAGGCGCGGCTAAACGGCGTTTGCTCGCTTCCCAGGCTAGGAGAAGCACTTGCCGTGCTGCAAACAGCTTCTCTGCCTGTGGAGAGCTCGGAAACAGCGTTTAACGCTGTTCCAAGCCTGCCTGCGAGCGAAGCGCCGGAGAGTGCACTAGGCGCGGCCAAACGGCGTTTGCTCGCTTCCCAGGCTAGGAGAAGCACTTGCCGTGCTGCAAACAGCTTCTCTGCCTGTGGAGAGCTCGGAAACAGCGTTTAACGCTGTTCCAAGCCTGCCTGCGAGCGAAGCGCCGCAGAGTGCACTAGGCGCGGCCAAACGGCGTTTGCTCGCTTCCCAGGCTAGGAGAAGCACTTGCCATGCTGCAAACAGCTTCTCTGCCTGTGGAGAGCTCGGAAACAGCGTTTAACGCTGTTCTGAGCCTGCCTGCGAGCGAAGCGCCGGAG
The DNA here is from genome assembly GCF_029207755.1 of Chamaea fasciata. NCBI lineage: Eukaryota > Metazoa > Chordata > Aves > Passeriformes > Sylviidae > Chamaea > Chamaea fasciata. Next base: position 96,933 of record NW_027094386.1, read on the forward strand.
AGTGCACTAGGCGCGGCCAAACGGCGTTTGCTCGCTTCCCAGGCTAGGAGAAGCACTTGCCGTGCTGCAAACAGCCTCTCTGCCTGTGGAGAGCTCGGAAATAGCGTTTAACGCTGTTCCAAGCCTGCCTGCGAGCGAAGCGCCGGAGAGTGCACTCGGCGCGGCCAAACGGCGTTTGCTCGCTTCCCAGGCTAGGAGAAGCACTTGCCGTGCTGCAAACAGCTTCTCTGCTGTGGAGAGCTCGGAAACAGCGTTTAACGCTGTTCCAAGCCTGCCTGCGAGCGAGGCGCCGGAGAGTGCACTAGGCGCGGCCAAACGGCGTTTGCTCGCTTCCCAGGCTAGGAGAAGCACTTGCCGTGCTGCAAACAGCTTCTCTGCCTGTGGAGAGCTCGGAAACAGCGTTTAACGCTGTTCCAAGCCTGCCTGCGAGCGAAGCGCCGGAGAGTGCACTAGGCGCGGCCAAACGGCGTTTGCTCGCTTCCCAGGCTAGGAGAAGCACTTGCCGTGCTGCAAACAGCTTCTCTGCCTGTGGAGAGCTCGGAAACAGCGTTTAACGCTGTTCCAAGCCTGCCTGCGAGCGAAGCGCCGGAGAGTGCACTAGGCGCGGCCAAACGGCGTTTGCTCGCTTCCCAGGCTAGGAGAAGCACTTGCCGTGCTGCAAACAGCTTCTCTGCCTGTAGAGAGCTCGGACACAGCGTTTGACGCTGTTCCAAGCCTGCCTGCGAGCGAACCGCCGGAGAGTGCACTCGGCGCGGCCAAACGGCGTTTGCTCGCTTCCCAGGCTAGGAGAAGCACTTGCCGTGCTGCAAACAGCTTCTCTGCCTGTGGAGAGCTCGGAAACAGCGTTTAACGCTGTTCCAAGCCTGCCTGCGAGCGAGGCGCCGAAGAGTGCACTAGGCGCGGCCAAACGGCGTTTGCTCGCTTCCCAGGCTAGGAGAAGCACTTGCCGTGCTGCAAACAGCTTCTCTGCCTGTGGAGAGCTCGGAAACAGCGTTTAACGCTGTTCCAAGCCTGCCTGCGAGCGAAGCGCCGGAGAGTGCACTAGGCGCGGCCAAACGGCGTTTGCTCGCTTCCCAGGCTAGGAGAAGCACTTGCCGTGCTGCAAACAGCCTCTCTGCCTGTGGAGAGCTCGGAAACAGCGTTTAACGCTGTTCCAAGCCTGCCTGCGAGCGAAGCGCCGGAGAGTGCACTAGGCGCGGCCAAACGGCGTTTGCTCGCTTCCCAGGCTAGGAGAAGCACTTGCCGTGCTGCAAACAGCTTCTCTGCCTGTGGAGAGCTCGGAAACAGCGTTTAACGCTGTTCCAAGCCTGCCTGCGAGCGAAGCGCCGGAGAGTGCACTCGGCGCGGCCAAACGGCGTTTGCTCGCTTCCCAGGCTAGGAGAAGCACTTGCCGTGCTGCAAACAGCTTCTCTGCCTGTGGAGAGCTCGGAAACAGCGTTTGACACTGTTCCAAGCCTGCCTGCGAGCGAACCGCCGGAAAGTGCACTCGGCGCGGCCAAACGGCATTTGCTCGCTTCCCAGGCTAGGAGAAGCACTTGCCGTGCTGCAAACAGCTTCTCTGCCTGTGGAGAGCTCGGAAACAGCGTTTGACGCTGTTCCAAGCCTGCCTGCGAGCGAACCGCCAGAGAGTGCACTCGGCGCAGCCAAACGGCGTTTGCTCGCTTCCCAGGCTAGGAGAAGCACTTGCCGTGCTGCAAACAGCTTCTCTGCCTGTGGAGAGCTCGGAAACAGCGTTTGACGCTGTTCCAAGCCTGCCTGCGAGCGAAGCGCCGGAGAGTGCACTCGGCGCGGCCAAACGGCGTTTGCTCGCTTCCCAGGCTAGGAGAAGCACTTGCCGTGCTTCTCTGCCTGTGGAGCGCTCGGAACAGCGTTTGACGCTGTTCCAAGCCTGCCTGCGAGCGAAGCGCCGGAGAGTGCACTCGGCGCGGCCAAACGGCGTTTGCTCGCTTCCCAGGCTAGGAGAAGCACTTGCCGTGCTGCAAACAGCTTCTCTGCCTGTGGAGAGCTCGGAAACAGCGTTTGACGCTGTTCCAGGCCGGCCTGCGAGCGAACCGCCGGAGAGTGCACTCGGCGCGGCCAAACGGCGTTTGCTCGCTTCCCAGGCTAGGAGAAGCACTTGCCGTGCTGCAAACAGCTTCTCTGCCTGTGGAGAGCTCGGAAACAGCGTTTGACGCTGTTCCAGGCCGGCCTGCGAGCGAAGCGCCGGAGAGTGCACTAGGCGCGGCCAAACGGCGTTTGCTCGCTTCCCAGGCTAGGAGAAGCACTTGCCGTGCTGCAAACAGCCTCTCTGCCTGTGGAGAGCTCGGAAACAGCGTTTAACGCTGTTCCAAGCCTGCCTGCGAGCGAAGCGCCGCAGAGTGCACTAGGCGCGGCCAAACGGCGTTTGCTCGCTTCCCAGGCTAGGAGAAGCACTTGCCATGCTGCAAACAGCTTCTCTGCCTGTGGAGAGCTCGGAAACAGCGTTTAACGCTGTTCTGAGCCTGCCTGCGAGCGAAGCGCCGGAGAGTGCACTAGGCGCGGCCAAACGGCGTTTGCTCGCTTCCCAGGCTAGGAGAAGCACTTGCCGTGCTGCAAACAGCCTCTCTGCCTGTGGAGAGCTCGGAAATAGCGTTTAACGCTGTTCCAAGCCTGCCTGCGAGCGAAGCGCCGGAGAGTGCACTCGGCGCGGCCAAACGGCGTTTGCTCGCTTCCCAGGCTAGGAGAAGCACTTGCCGTGCTGCAAACAGCTTCTCTGCCTGTGGAGAGCTCGGAAACAGCGTTTAACGCTGTTCCAAGCCTGCCTGCGAGCGAGGCGCCGGAGAGTGCACTAGGCGCGGCCAAACGGCGTTTGCTCGCTTCCCAGGCTAGGAGAAGCACTTGCCGTGCTGCAAACAGCTTCTCTGCCTGTGGAGAGCTCGGAAACAGCGTTTAACGCTGTTCCAAGCCTGCCTGCGAGCGAAGCGCCGGAGAGTGCACTAGGCGCGGCCAAACGGCGTTTGCTCGCTTCCCAGGCTAGGAGAAGCACTTGCCGTGCTGCAAACAGCTTCTCTGCCTGTGGAGAGCTCGGAAACAGCGTTTAACGCTGTTCCAAGCCTGCCTGCGAGCGAAGCGCCAAAGAGTGCACTAGGCGCGGCCAAACGGCGTTTGCTCGCTTCCCAGGCTAGGAGAAGCACTTGCCGTGCTGCAAACAGCTTCTCTGCCTGTAGAGAGCTCGGACACAGCGTTTGACGCTGTTCCAAGCCTGCCTGCGAGCGAACCGCCGGAGAGTGCACTCGGCGCGGCCAAACGGCGTTTGCTCGCTTCCCAGGCTAGGAGAAGCACTTGCCGTGCTGCAAACAGCTTCTCTGCCTGTGGAGAGCTCGGAAACAGCGTTTAACGCTGTTCCAAGCCTGCCTGCGAGCGAGGCGCCGGAGAGTGCACTAGGCGCGGCTAAACGGCGTTTGCTCGCTTCCCAGGCTAGGAGAAGCACTTGCCGTGCTGCAAACAGCTTCTCTGCCTGTGGAGAGCTCGGAAACAGCGTTTAACGCTGTTCCAAGCCTGCCTGCGAGCGAAGCGCCGGAGAGTGCACTAGGCGCGGCCAAACGGCGTTTGCTCGCTTCCCAGGCTAGGAGAAGCACTTGCCGTGCTGCAAACAGCCTCTCTGCCTGTGGAGAGCTCGGAAACAGCGTTTAACGCTGTTCCAAGCCTGCCTGCGAGCGAAGCGCCGGAGAGTGCACTAGGCGCGGCCAAACGGCGTTTGCTCGCTTCCCAGGCTAGGAGAAGCACTTGCCGTGCTGCAAACAGCTTCTCTGCCTGTGGAGAGCTCGGAAACAGCGTTTAACGCTGTTCCAAGCCTGCCTGCGAGCGAAGCGCCGGAGAGTGCACTAGGCGCGGCCAAACGGCGTTTGCTCGCTTCCCAGGCTAGGAGAAGCACTTGCCGTGCTGCAAACAGCTTCTCTGCCTGTGGAGAGCTCGGAAACAGCGTTTAACGCTGTTCCAAGCCTGCCTGCGAGCGAAGCGCCGGAGAGTGCACTAGGCGCGGCCAAACGGCGTTTGCTCGCTTCCCAGGCTAGGAGAAGCACTTGCCGTGCTGCAAACAGCCTCTCTGCCTGTGGAGAGCTCGGAAATAGCGTTTAACGCTGTTCCAAGCCTGCCTGCGAGCGAAGCGCCGGAGAGTGCACTCGGCGCGGCCAAACGGCGTTTGCTCGCTTCCCAGGCTAGGAGAAGCACTTGCCGTGCTGCAAACAGCTTCTCTGCCTGTGGAGAGCTCGGAAACAGCGTTTGACGCTGTTCCAAGCCGGCCTGCGAGCGAAGCGCCGGAGAGTGCACTCGGCGCGGCCAAACGGCGTTTGCTCGCTTCCCAGGCTAGGAGAAGCACTTGCCGTGCTGCAAACAGCTTCTCTGCCTGTGGAGAGCTCGGAAACAGCGTTTGACGCTGTTCCAGGCCGGCCTGCGAGCGAACCGCCGGAGAGTGCACTCGGCGCGGCCAAACGGCGTTTGCTCGCTTCCCAGGCTAGGAGAAGCACTTGCCGTGCTGCAAACAGCTTCTCTGCCTGTGGAGAGCTCGGAAACAGCGTTTGACGCTGTTCCAAGCCTGCCTGCGAGCGAACCGCCGGAGAGTGCACTCGGCGCGGCCAAACGGCGTTTGCTCGCTTCCCAGGCTAGGAGAAGCACTTGCCGTGCTGCAAACAGCTTCTCTGCCTTTGGAGAGCTCGGAAACAGCGTTTGACACTGTTCCAAGCCTGCCTGCGAGCGAACCGCCGGAAAGTGCACTCGGCGCGGCCAAACGGCGTTTGCTCGCTTCCCAGGCTAGGAGAAGCACTTGCCGTGCTGCAAACAGCTTCTCTGCCTGTGGAGAGCTCGGAAACAGCGTTTGACGCTGTTCCAAGCCTGCCTGCGAGCGAACCGCCAGAGAGTGCACTCGGCGCAGCCAAACGGCGTTTGCTCGCTTCCCAGGCTAGGAGAAGCACTTGCCGTGCTGCAAACAGCTTCTCTGCCTGTGGAGAGCTCGGAAACAGCGTTTGACGCTGTTCCAAGCCTGCCTGCGAGCGAACCGCCGGAGAGTGCACTCGGCGCGGCCAAACGGCGTTTGCTCGCTTCCCAGGCTAGGAGAAGCACTTGCCCGTGCTGCAAACAGCTTCTCTGCCTGTGGAGAGCTCGGAAACAGCGTTTAACGCTGTTCCAAGCCTGCCTGCGAGCGAGGCGCCGGAGAGTGCACTAGGCGCGGCCAAACGGCGTTTGCTCGCTTCCCAGGCTAGGAGAAGCACTTGCCGTGCTGCAAACAGCTTCTCTGCCTGTGGAGAGCTCGGAAACAGCGTTTAACGCTGTTCCAAGCCTGCCTGCGAGCGAACCGCCGGAGAGCGCACTAGGCGCGGCCAAACGGCGTTTGCTCGCTTCCCAGGCTAGGAGAAGCACTTGCCGTGCTGCAAACAGCTTCTCTGCCTGTGGAGAGCTCGGAAACAGCGTTTAACGCTGTTCCAAGCCTGCCTGCGAGCGAACCGCCGGAGAGTGCACTCGGCGCGGCCAAACGGCGTTTGCTCGCTTCCCAGGCTAGGAGAAGCACTTGCCGTGCTGCAAACAGCTTCTCTGCCTGTAGAGAGCTCGGACACAGCGTTTGACGCTGTTCTAAGCCTGCCTGCGAGCGAACCGCCGGAGAGTGCACTCGGCGCGGCCAAACGGCGTTTGCTCGCTTCCCAGGCTAGGAGAAGCACTTGCCGTGCTGCAAACAGCTTCTCTGCCTGTGGAGAGCTCGGAAACAGCGTTTAACGCTGTTCCAAGCCTGCCTGCGAGCGAGGCGCCGGAGAGTGCACTAGGCGCGGCTAAACGGCGTTTGCTCGCTTCCCAGGCTAGGAGAAGCACTTGCCGTGCTGCAAACAGCTTCTCTGCCTGTGGAGAGCTCGGAAACAGCGTTTAACGCTGTTCCAAGCCTGCCTGCGAGCGAAGCGCCGGAGAGTGCACTAGGCGCGGCCAAACGGCGTTTGCTCGCTTCCCAGGCTAGGAGAAGCACTTGCCGTGCTGCAAACAGCTTCTCTGCCTGTGGAGAGCTCGGAAACAGCGTTTAACGCTGTTCCAAGCCTGCCTGCGAGCGAAGCGCCGCAGAGTGCACTAGGCGCGGCCAAACGGCGTTTGCTCGCTTCCCAGGCTAGGAGAAGCACTTGCCATGCTGCAAACAGCTTCTCTGCCTGTGGAGAGCTCGGAAACAGCGTTTAACGCTGTTCTGAGCCTGCCTGCGAGCGAAGCGCCGGAGAGTGCACTAGGCGCGGCCAAACGGCGTTTGCTCGCTTCCCAGGCTAGGAGAAGCACTTGCCCTGCTGCAAACAGCCTCTCTGCCTGTGGAGAGCTCGGAAATAGCGTTTAACGCTGTTCCAAGCCTGCCTGCGAGCGAAGCGCCGGAGAGTGCACTCGGCGCGGCCAAACGGCGTTTGCTCGCTTCCCAGGCTAGGAGAAGCACTTGCCGTGCTGCAAACAGCTTCTCTGCTGTGGAGAGCTCGGAAACAGCGTTTAACGCTGTTCCAAGCCTGCCTGCGAGCGAGGCGCCGGAGAGTGCACTAGGCGCGGCCAAACGGCGTTTGCTCGCTTCCCAGGCTAGGAGAAGCACTTGCCGTGCTGCAAACAGCTTCTCTGCCTGTGGAGAGCTCGGAAACAGCGTTTAACGCTGTTCCAAGCCTGCCTGCGAGCGAAGCGCCGGAGAGTGCACTAGGCGCGGCCAAACGGCGTTTGCTCGCTTCCCAGGCTAGGAGAAGCACTTGCCGTGCTGCAAACAGCTTCTCTGCCTGTGGAGAGCTCGGAAACAGCGTTTAACGCTGTTCCAAGCCTGCCTGCGAGCGAAGCGCCGGAGAGTGCACTAGGCGCGGCCAAACGGCGTTTGCTCGCTTCCCAGGCTAGGAGAAGCACTTGCCGTGCTGCAAACAGCTTCTCTGCCTGTAGAGAGCTCGGACACAGCGTTTGACGCTGTTCCAAGCCTGCCTGCGAGCGAACCGCCGGAGAGTGCACTCGGCGCGGCCAAACGGCGTTTGCTCGCTTCCCAGGCTAGGAGAAGCACTTGCCGTGCTGCAAAACAGCTTCTCTGCCTGTGGAGAGCTCGGAAACAGCGTTTAACGCTGTTCCAAGCCTGCCTGCGAGCGAGGCGCCGGAGAGTGCACTAGGCGCGGCCAAACGGCGTTTGCTCGCTTCCCAGGCTAGGAGAAGCACTTGCCGTGCTGCAAACAGCTTCTCTGCCTGTGGAGAGCTCGGAAACAGCGTTTAACGCTGTTCCAAGCCTGCCTGCGAGCGAAGCGCCGGAGAGTGCACTAGGCGCGGCCAAACGGCGTTTGCTCGCTTCCCAGGCTAGGAGAAGCACTTGCCGTGCTGCAAACAGCCTCTCTGCCTGTGGAGAGCTCGGAAACAGCGTTTAACGCTGTTCCAAGCCTGCCTGCGAGCGAAGCGCCGGAGAGTGCACTAGGCGCGGCCAAACGGCGTTTGCTCGCTTCCCAGGCTAGGAGAAGCACTTGCCGTGCTGCAAACAGCTTCTCTGCCTGTGGAGAGCTCGGAAACAGCGTTTAACGCTGTTCCAAGCCTGCCTGCGAGCGAAGCGCCGGAGAGTGCACTCGGCGCGGCCAAACGGCGTTTGCTCGCTTCCCAGGCTAGGAGAAGCACTTGCCGTGCTGCAAACAGCTTCTCTGCCTGTGGAGAGCTCGGAAACAGCGTTTAACGCTGTTCCAAGCCTGCCTGCGAGCGAAGCGCCGGAGAGTGCACTAGGCGCGGCCAAACGGCGTTTGCTCGCTTCCCAGGCTAGGAGAAGCACTTGCCGTGCTGCAAACAGCTTCTCTGCCTGTGGAGAGCTCGGAAACAGCGTTTAACGCTGTTCCAAGCCTGCCTGCGAGCGAAGCGCCGGAGAGTGCACTAGGCGCGGCCAAACGGCGTTTGCTCGCTTCCCAGGCTAGGAGAAGCACTTGCCGTGCTGCAAACAGCCTCTCTGCCTGTGGAGAGCTCGGAAATAGCGTTTAACGCTGTTCCAAGCCTGCCTGCGAGCGAAGCGCCGGAGAGTGCACTCGGCGCGGCCAAACGGCGTTTGCTCGCTTCCCAGGCTAGGAGAAGCACTTGCCGTGCTGCAAACAGCTTCTCTGCCTGTGGAGAGCTCGGAAACAGCGTTTGACGCTGTTCCAGGCCGGCCTGCGAGCGAACCGCCGGAGAGTGCACTCGGCGCGGCCAAACGGCGTTTGCTCGCTTCCCAGGCTAGGAGAAGCACTTGCCGTGCTGCAAAACAGCTTCTCTGCCTGTGGAGAGCTCGGAAACAGCGTTTGACGCTGTTCCAAGCCTGCCTGCGAGCGAACCGCCGGAGAGTGCACTCGGCGCGGCCAAACGGCGTTTGCTCGCTTCCCAGGCTAGGAGAAGCACTTGCCGTGCTGCAAACAGCTTCTCTGCCTGTGGAGAGCTCGGAAACAGCGTTTGACACTGTTCCAAGCCTGCCTGCGAGCGAACCGCCGGAAAGTGCACTCGGCGCGGCCAAACGGCATTTGCTCGCTTCCCAGGCTAGGAGAAGCACTTGCCGTGCTGCAAACAGCTTCTCTGCCTGTGGAGAGCTCGGAAACAGCGTTTGACGCTGTTCCAAGCCTGCCTGCGAGCGAACCGCCAGAGAGTGCACTCGGCGCAGCCAAACGGCGTTTGCTCGCTTCCCAGGCTAGGAGAAGCACTTGCCGTGCTGCAAACAGCTTCTCTGCCTGTGGAGAGCTCGGAAACAGCGTTTGACGCTGTTCCAAGCCTGCCTGCGAGCGAAGCGCCGGAGAGTGCACTCGGCGCGGCCAAACGGCGTTTGCTCGCTTCCCAGGCTAGGAGAAGCACTTGCCGTGCTTCTCTGCCTGTGGAGCGCTCGGAAACAGCGTTTGACGCTGTTCCAAGCCTGCCTGCGAGCGAAGCGCCGGAGAGTGCACTCGGCGCGGCCAAACGGCGTTTGCTCGCTTCCCAGGCTAGGAGAAGCACTTGCCGTGCTGCAAACAGCTTCTCTGCCTGTGGAGAGCTCGGAAACAGCGTTTGACGCTGTTCCAGGCCGGCCTGCGAGCGAACCGCCGGAGAGTGCACTCGGCGCGGCCAAACGGCGTTTGCTCGCTTCCCAGGCTAGGAGAAGCACTTGCCGTGCTGCAAACAGCTTCTCTGCCTGTGGAGAGCTCGGAAACAGCGTTTGACGCTGTTCCAGGCCGGCCTGCGAGCGAAGCGCCGGAGAGTGCACTAGGCGCGGCCAAACGGCGTTTGCTCGCTTCCCAGGCTAGGAGAAGCACTTGCCGTGCTGCAAACAGCCTCTCTGCCTGTGGGGAGCTCGGAAACAGCGTTTAACGCTGTTCCAAGCCTGCCTGCGAGCGAAGCGCCGCAGAGTGCACTAGGCGCGGCCAAACGGCGTTTGCTCGCTTCCCAGGCTAGGAGAAGCACTTGCCATGCTGCAAACAGCTTCTCTGCCTGTGGAGAGCTCGGAAACAGCGTTTAACGCTGTTCTGAGCCTGCCTGCGAGCGAAGCGCCGGAGAGTGCACTAGGCGCGGCCAAACGGCGTTTGCTCGCTTCCCAGGCTAGGAGAAGCACTTGCCGTGCTGCAAACAGCCTCTCTGCCTGTGGAGAGCTCGGAAATAGCGTTTAACGCTGTTCCAAGCCTGCCTGCGAGCGAAGCGCCGGAGAGTGCACTCGGCGCGGCCAAACGGCGTTTGCTCGCTTCCCAGGCTAGGAGAAGCACTTGCCGTGCTGCAAACAGCTTCTCTGCCTGTGGAGAGCTCGGAAACAGCGTTTAACGCTGTTCCAAGCCTGCCTGCGAGCGAGGCGCCGGAGAGTGCACTAGGCGCGGCCAAACGGCGTTTGCTCGCTTCCCAGGCTAGGAGAAGCACTTGCCGTGCTGCAAACAGCTTCTCTGCCTGTGGAGAGCTCGGAAACAGCGTTTAACGCTGTTCCAAGCCTGCCTGCGAGCGAAGCGCCGGAGAGTGCACTAGGCGCGGCCAAACGGCGTTTGCTCGCTTCCCAGGCTAGGAGAAGCACTTGCCGTGCTGCAAACAGCTTCTCTGCCTGTGGAGAGCTCGGAAACAGCGTTTAACGCTGTTCCAAGCCTGCCTGCGAGCGAAGCGCCGGAGAGTGCACTAGGCGCGGCCAAACGGCGTTTGCTCGCTTCCCAGGCTAGGAGAAGCACTTGCCGTGCTGCAAACAGCTTCTCTGCCTGTAGAGAGCTCGGACACAGCGTTTGACGCTGTTCCAAGCCTGCCTGCGAGCGAACCGCCGGAGAGTGCACTCGGCGCGGCCAAACGGCGTTTGCTCGCTTCCCAGGCTAGGAGAAGCACTTGCCGTGCTGCAAAACAGCTTCTCTGCCTGTGGAGAGCTCGGAAACAGCGTTTAACGCTGTTCCAAGCCTGCCTGCGAGCGAGGCGCCGGAGAGTGCACTAGGCGCGGCTAAACGGCGTTTGCTCGCTTCCCAGGCTAGGAGAAGCACTTGCCGTGCTGCAAACAGCTTCTCTGCCTGTGGAGAGCTCGGAAACAGCGTTTAACGCTGTTCCAAGCCTGCCTGCGAGCGAAGCGCCGGAGAGTGCACTAGGCGCGGCCAAACGGCGTTTGCTCGCTTCCCAGGCTAGGAGAAGCACTTGCCGTGCTGCAAACAGCCTCTCTGCCTGTGGAGAGCTCGGAAACAGCGTTTAACGCTGTTCCAAGCCTGCCTGCGAGCGAAGCGCCGTAGAGTGCACTAGGCGCGGCCAAACGGCGTTTGCTCGCTTCCCAGGCTAGGAGAAGCACTTGCCGTGCTGCAAACAGCTTCTCTGCCTGTGGAGAGCTCGGAAACAGCGTTTAACGCTGTTCCAAGCCTGCCTGCGAGCGAAGCGCCGGAGAGTGCACTAGGCGCGGCCAAACGGCGTTTGCTCGCTTCCCAGGCTAGGAGAAGCACTTGCCGTGCTGCAAACAGCTTCTCTGCCTGTGGAGAGCTCGGAAACAGCGTTTAACGCTGTTCCAAGCCTGCCTGCGAGCGAAGCGCCGGAGAGTGCACTAGGCGCGGCCAAACGGCGTTTGCTCGCTTCCCAGGCTAGGAGAAGCACTTGCCGTGCTGCAAACAGCCTCTCTGCCTGTGGAGAGCTCGGAAATAGCGTTTAACGCTGTTCCAAGCCTGCCTGCGAGCGAAGCGCCGGAGAGTGCACTCGGCGCGGCCAAACGGCGTTTGCTCGCTTCCCAGGCTAGGAGAAGCACTTGCCGTGCTGCAAACAGCTTCTCTGCCTGTGGAGAGCTCGGAAACAGCGTTTGACGCTGTTCCAAGCCGGCCTGCGAGCGAAGCGCCGGAGAGTGCACTCGGCGCGGCCAAACGGCGTTTGCTCGCTTCCCAGGCTAGGAGAAGCACTTGCCGTGCTGCAAACAGCTTCTCTGCCTGTGGAGAGCTCGGAAACAGCGTTTGACGCTGTTCCAGGCCGGCCTGCGAGCGAACCGCCGGAGAGTGCACTCGGCGCGGCCAAACGGCGTTTGCTCGCTTCCCAGGCTAGGAGAAGCACTTGCCGTGCTGCAAACAGCTTCTCTGCCTGTGGAGAGCTCGGAAACAGCGTTTGACGCTGTTCCAAGCCTGCCTGCGAGCGAACCGCCGGAGAGTGCACTCGGCGCGGCCAAACGGCGTTTGCTCGCTTCCCAGGCTAGGAGAAGCACTTGCCGTGCTGCAAACAGCTTCTCTGCCTTTGGAGAGCTCGGAAACAGCGTTTGACACTGTTCCAAGCCTGCCTGCGAGCGAACCGCCGGAAAGTGCACTCGGCGCGGCCAAACGGCGTTTGCTCGCTTCCCAGGCTAGGAGAAGCACTTGCCGTGCTGCAAACAGCTTCTCTGCCTGTGGAGAGCTCGGAAACAGCGTTTGACGCTGTTCCAAGCCTGCCTGCGAGCGAACCGCCAGAGAGTGCACTCGGCGCAGCCAAACGGCGTTTGCTCGCTTCCCAGGCTAGGAGAAGCACTTGCCGTGCTGCAAACAGCTTCTCTGCCTGTGGAGAGCTCGGAAACAGCGTTTGACGCTGTTCCAAGCCTGCCTGCGAGCGAAGCGCCGGAGAGTGCA